>NW_026083371.1:0-32740 GCF_020184175.1 Aphis gossypii
TTAGGTTGCGTTCATCTGGATGTCACTCAGATTGAAGTAATTTGGACTTGTTACATTACTCTTAGGAGCTCTGAAGATGGACAGTTTGCTGAATCAGTTATCGGCTGATCATTTATGATGTTTATTGACGTAAATGTAATTAAATCATTAGTTGTAAGTAGTGATTAAGTCAAACGCACTTATACTGTATAATCTGTTAATTTAAAATGGGATTTATGAAAACAGTTTTGTATTTGATTTGATTTTGATTCATTACAATTGAATATTTATGTTTCTTCATTTGAATTTATATTTAGTATCATTACAACATTTATCATAGTTATGTCTTATCCAATCTCTGAGTTTTAAAGAAAGATTTAATGAAGAAACTTTTAAATTAGTTAAATAGTTAAATTAACACAATATGTTTATTATGAATTCATAACCTTTGGTTTAGAAAAGGTGCTTTCTATAATTTTGTACATCTATGATAATGTTTAACGTTGCATGCATTCATCAATATGTATTAAACATAATGTTTGCTTTCTATTTATTCATTTATTATGCTTTATTTTTAACCAGTCATAACTGGCAATGGAACTTTAACTATCTTATTTTCATATACGTTTGACTTTTATCAATAAATAACATTCTTTATTTTTTGGCTTAACCATATATCATTAATCCAATTGTTTATAAATACTGTTAATTTCATAAATTGGATTCTAGTAACAGTGTTACATTGCATTGTGGTAACATATGACCAAAAATTTTATTCATATAGTGTAGGATTTTTTCAATTGCATTATTTAACATGATTTTTTTTTTAGGTTGCTGTTCATCTGGATGTCACTCAAGATTGAAGTAATTTGGACTTGTTACATTACTCTTAGGAGCTCTGAAGATGGACAGTTTGCTGAATCAGTTATCGGCTGATCATTTATGATGTTTATTGACGCAATGTAATTAAATCATTAGTTGTACGTAGTGATTAAGTCAAACGCACTCTTTAACGTTCCTTCCCCATCCTATCCCTTATGATTTCATATCCCCCAATCTAGCATTTTCTTTTTTTTTTGTTTACCATTCAATTTTCTCCCATCTCTTTCCGTTTTGTCGTACATTTTAAACTTCTATTACCATCTTAATTACTTTTTTCCTTCCATCCTCTTATCCTTTAAACCATTGGATCTATTATTATAGGTCTAATTCGGCTTTTCGCATTTGTTCATTCATCACTCCAATTGGACATTATCCCTAATTCTACCGGATGTTTTTCTTTTTATACAGTATAATTGTGAATTTAAAATGGGATTATGAAAACAGTTTTTGTATTGATTTTTCATTACAATTGAATTTATGTTTCTTCATTTGCAATTTTATGTAGTATAATTACAACATTTATCATAGTTATGTCTTATCCAATCTTGAGTTTTAAAGAAAGATTTAATGAAGAAACTTTTAAATTAGTGAAATAGTTAAATTAACACAAATAGTTTATTATGAATTCATAAACCTTGGTTTAGAAAAGGTGCTTTCTATAATTTCTGTACATCTATGATAATGTTTCATGTTGCATGCATTCATCAAAATGTATTAAACATAATGTTTGCTTTCTATTTATCTCATTTTTATTATGCTTTATTTTTAACCAGTCATAACTGCAGGGCCGGCGGAAGGCACGTGCGACCTGTGCGACCGCACAGGGCGGCAATTTTTTTTGGAATTTTAGGGGCGGCATTGTTAATAAATAAAAATATGTGTTTTTCACCATTACTCACTGTAAATCTAAAATAAAAATAATGCTCATTATATATTTTGACTGGAACTGTGTCATTGTATGTAGTATCTAAGTAAGAACTATTAGTAAAAAAAATAGACAATATAATAATATGCGGGCTAGCCGCTAGCATTGTCGCTCGGCGTGTTTCGCGATATCTTAATGGTTTCCAATTAGCAAACATGAACCGATTAAACCACGATAAAGATTCCCAAAAACGTATGTACAATAATCAATAATTATCAGCGACAATCTAGTTTACATGTGACGATTGACATCTATCGAACTATACGATCGAGTATATTGTCATTGTCAACGAGTCGTAGCACAACGTTATAGAGTGCTGTGCATTGTGCATATTATTTAGTCGATCAACATTGAACCCGTCATTTTTAATATTTATAATTTGGTGAGTATTTTTTTTATAATAATTGTACAATTATTAATATTAAGTAGGTAATTTATGTAAATACAATGACAAATTAAGAAAAAATAATACATCCCGAATCTGATTTTAAATTTTGAATGTACGTAACTACATGTGAACTAAATGATATATTATCATTTTTATCTAAGATATTTAGGAAGTGAATTTTTAATTTTCAAAATTGAAAACCTAATAGCTACATTATTATTTTATTAATTATGTTAACTCTATTATAGTTAATAATAATAATTGTATTGTTTATTTTGGGTTTTGAAAAACTGTATTATTATTTATTTTATTTTCATACATTGTGTTCCTATTTTATGTAATTCAACCGTATACATTTTTTATTTATATAGTAAAAAGTTAAGAAAGCTCCAATATGTCGGATGGTAGACAGCGACTTTCGGGTGCAGAATATAGGAGGAGAAAACGTGAAAAAGAAGCTATAATTAAAAAACAGTCTAATTCTATCAAAAATTTTTTAATGGATTCTTCCTCTTCATTAGATATTTCAAATGCTGTAGTTATACAACCTAGTGAGGTTTTTGACTCTTTATCAGTTGAAGGTGTCACTGTACCTTCTGAAACTACAGTAGCCAAAAGTTTAACAGAAAATGTCAATAAAAATTCTTTTAATTCTTTAATTAATATCAGTACAGACCCTGCTGAATGGCCTTAATATTAATAACGACTTTAAAACATTGTTCGTTGAAAAAGGCCCTCCTGCTCCGTTAAATGCAAATTTTGTATTTCCTTCAGATGATCAAGGACGAAAATTCACACCAATTTCATTACAAACGAAGTATGAGTAATGGAGAAAATGTCACAAGGACATGGCTGTATACTCTATTTCTAATGACGTAATATTTGTTTTTGCTGTAAACTATTTGATAATTCAAACTCTAAGTTGGCTTTAGAAGGATATAATGACTGGAGGCATTGTACACAAATGCTAAAAGGACATGAAACATCAAAAAATCATTTGACTGCATATAGTACATGGTTAGAATTGTCATTGAGGTTAAAAAAAACAAAAACGATTGATGACGTAAACCAACGTATTTTAGAATCTGAGTGTAAGCATTGGAATGAAGTTTTACAACGTATCATGTCGGTAGTACAATTTCTTGGTCATCAAAATTTAGCTTTTCGTGGATCATCTGATTAGTTATTCAAACATAATAATGGAAATTTTTTAAAATTAATTGAACTATTCGTTGGCAAATTCTTTTAAAACATGTTAAAGAACTAACACTCAAACCATTAAGTCAAACCAGGTGGGAAAGTCGAATAGACGCACTTAAACGTTTCGAAATTACATAGGTGAAATTTATGATGCTTGTTTGAAATATCAGAAAATATAAATTTAGATCCAAGGTTAAACATGAAGCTGAATGTTATGTAATCTTATTAAAACATTTAAATTTATTTGTTCTGTTGTCATTTGGTACGACATACTTAATCATATAAATCCAATCAGTAAATTAATGCAAAAACCTAATTTTGACATATCTTTAGCTTTGGGCATTTTAGAAACTTTATTGAAACATTTAAATGAACTGAGATCTGAAGAATCTTTTGAGAAAATGATTATAGATTCAACAGCACTCGTAAACACTTTGATTATGAACACAACGATGAACCAGTTATTGACCCAAAACAGCAATTCAAAATACATTTTTATTATTTTACACTTGATGTAGCAATAAATAGCGTGAATGATAGATTTGAACAACTAAAAGAACATAATAACAATTTTTCGTTCTTTACAATATGAAAAACTAAAAAATCTTACACATGAAGAACTATTAAAACATTGCAAAGACTTACAAATTCTTCTTACCGATGGTGATTCAACAGATATCAATGGAATTGAAATGGCCCATGAATTAAAATCAGTATCAGCTATGGTTGATGATAACTTAACACCTTATGAACTCTTAACATTTGTGATAAATGCAGGTGATTTGCACCAAAACTATCCATTGCCTTACGAATTTTGCTAACATTACCAGTATCAGTGGCAACTGGTGAAAGAAGTTTTTCGAAATTGAAACTTAACAAACATACTTACGCTCAACAATGAAAAACGAACGACTTGTGGTCTAGCTATGATCTCAATTGAACACGAAATTGGTCAAGAATTAACAGAGAAAAATTAGTCGACGATTTTGCAAGTAAAAGCCAGAAAACATTTATGATTATGATTTATTATTGCATGAATTATATATTAATGTAAATAAGAACTACCATTTATTTTTATAAATGTAAATAACAAACTTGTGAAAAAAATATTAAGTGTAAACAATGTAAAATGTAAATAAATAAATTGATTATTTATTTCACCGTTTGAATCCTATTCTCCTACAATATAGCCCAGTTTATAATTAATTTTGTTAATTTTGTATAAAATAAATAATATATGTACTAATTATATGGCAAAAAGTATTGAAAGGGGCGGCATTTTATTAACTGCACATTGCGGCAAAATACTTAGCGCCGGCCCTGCATAACTGGCAATGGAACTTTAACTATTTTATTTTCATATACGTTTGACTTTTATCAATAAATAACATTCACTTTATTTTTTGGCTTAACCATCATGTATCATTAATGCCAGTGTTTATAAATACTGTTAATTTCATAAATTGGATTCTAGTTAACAGTGTTACATTGCATTGTGGTTACAATATGACCAAAAATTTTATTTATATAGTGTAGAATTTTTTCAATTGCATTATTTAACATGATGTTTTTTTTAGGTTGCTGTTCGTCTGGATGTCACTCATGATTGAAGTAATTTGGACTTTGTTACATTACTCTTAGGAGATCTGAGGATGGACAGTTTGCTGAATCAGTTATCGGCTGATCATTTACAATGTTTATTGACTTAAATGTAATTAAATCATTAGTTGTAAGTAGTGATTAAGTCAAACGCACTTATACTGTATAATCTGTTAATTTAAAATGGGATTTATGAAAACAGTTTTTGTATTTGATTTTGATTCATTACAATTGAATAGTTTATGTTCTTTCATTTGAATTTATATTTAGTACCATTACAACATTTATCATAGTTATGTCTTATCCAATCTCTGAGTTTTAAAGAAAGATTTAATGAAGAAACTTTTAAATTAGTTAAATAGTTAAATTAAAACAAATATGATTATTATGAATTCATAACCTTTGGTTTAGAAAAAGTGCTTTCTATAATTTCTGTACATCTATGATAATGTTTCACGTTGCATGCATTCATCAAAATGTATTAAACATAATGTTTGCTTTCTATTTATCTCATTTTTATTATGCTTTATTTTTAACCAGTCATAAATGGCAATGGAACTTTAACTATCTTATTTTCATATACGGTTGACTTTTATCAATAAATAACATTCACTTTATTTTTTGGCTTAACATCATCATATCATTAATCCCATTGTTTATAAATACTGTTAATTTCATAAATTGGATTCTAGTTAACAGTGTTACATTGCATTGTGGTTACAATATGACCAAAAATTTTATTATATAGTGTAGGATTTTTTCAATTGCATTATTTAACATGATTTTTTTTTTAGGTTGCTGTTCGTCTGGATGTCACTCATGATTGAAGTAATTTGGACTTTGTTACATTACTCTTAGGAGATCTGAGATGGACAGTTTGCTGAATCAGTTATCGGCTGATCATTTATGATGTTTTTTGACTTAAATGTAATTAAATCATTAGTTGTAAGTAGTGATTAAGTCAAACGCACTTATACTGTATAATCTGTTAATTTAAAGGGATTTATGAAAACAGTTTTTGTATTTGATTTTGATTCATTACAATTGAATAGTTATGTTTCTTTCATTTGAATTTATATTTAGTATCATTACAACATTTATCATAGTTATGTCTTATCCAATCTCTGATTTTAAAGAAAGATTTAATGAAGAAACTTTTAAATTAGTTAATAGTTAAATTAAAACAAATATGTTTATTATGAATTCATAACCTTTGGTTTAGAAAAGTGCTTTCTATAATTTCTGTACATCTATGATAATGTTTAACGTTGCATGCATTCATCAATATGTATTAAACATAATGTTTGCTTTCTATTTATCTCATTTTTATTATGCTTTATTTTTAACCAGTCATAATAACTGGCAATGGAACTTTAACTATTTTATTTTCATATACGTTTGACTTTTATCAATAAATAACATTCACTTTATTTTTTGGCTTAACCATCATGTATCATTAATGCCAGTGTTTATAAATACTGTTAATTTCATAAATTGGATTCTAGTTAACAGTGTTACATTGCATTGTGGTTATACTATGACCAAAAAATTTATTTATATAGTCTAGGATTTTTTCAATTGCATTATTTAACATGATTTTTTTTTTAGGTTGCTGTTCGTCTGGATGTCACTCATGATTGAAGTAATTTGGACTTTGTTACATTACTCTTAGTTGATCTGAAGATGGACAGTTTGCTGAATCAGTTATCGGCTGACCATTTATGATGTTTTTTGACTTAAATGTAATTAAATCATTAGTTGTAAGTAGTGATTAAGTCAAACGCACTTATACTGTATAATCTGTTAATTTAAAATGGAATTTATGAAAACAGTTTTTGTATTTGATTTTGATTCATTACAATTGAATATTTATGTTTCTTTCATTTGAATTTATATTTAGTATCATTACAACATTTATCATAGTTATGTCTTATCCAATCTCTGAGTTTTAAAGAAAGATTTAATGAAGAAACTTTTAAATTAGTTAAATAGTTAAATTAACACAAATATGTTTATTATGAATTCATAACCTTTGGTTTAGAAAAAGTGCTTTCTATAATTTCTGTACATCTATGATAATGTTTAACGTTGCATGCATTCATCAATATGTATTAAACATAATGTTTGCTTTCTATTTATCTCATTTTTATTATGCTTTATTTTTAACCAGTCATAACGATAACTGGCAATGGAACTTTAACTATTTTATTTTCATATACGTTTGACTTTTATCAATAAATAACATTCACTTTATTTTTTGGCTTAACCATCATGTATCATTAATGCCAGTGTTTATAAATACTGTTAATTTCATAAATTGGATTCTAGTTAACAGTGTTACATTGCATTGTGGTTATACTATGACCAAAAATTTATTTATATAGTCTAGGATTTTTTCAATTGCATTATTTAACATGATTTTTTTTTTAGGTTGCTGTTCGTCTGGATGTCACTCATGATTGAAGTAATTTGGACTTTGTTACATTACTCTTAGGAGATCTGAGGATGGACAGTTTGCTGAATCAGTTATCGGCTGATCATTTACAATGTTTATTGACTTAAATGTAATTAAATCATTAGTTGTAAGTAGTGATTAAGTCAAACGCACTTATACTGTATAATCTGTTAATTTAAAATGGGATTTATGAAAACAGTTTTTGTATTTGATTTTGATTCATTACAATTGAATATTTATGTTTCTTTCATTTGAATTTATATTTAGTATCATTACAACATTTATCATAGTTATGTCTTATCCAATCTCTGAGTTTTAAAGAAAGATTTAATGAAGAAACTTTTAAATTAGTTAAATAGTTAAATTAAAGCAAATATGTTTATTATGAATTCATAACATTTGGTTTAGAAAAAGTGCTTTCTATAATTTCTGTACATCTATGATAATGTTTCACGTTGCATGCATTCATCAAAATGTATTAAACATAATGTTTGCTTTCTATTTATCTCATTTTTATTATGCTTTATTTTTAACCAGTCATAAATGGCAATGGAACTTTAACTATCTTATTTTCATATACGGTTGACTTTTATCAATAAATAACATTCACTTTATTTTTTGGTTTAACCATCATATATCATTAATCCCATTGTTTATAAATACTGTTAATTTCATAAATTGGATTCTAGTTAACAGTGTTACATTGCATTGTGGTTACAATATGACCAAAAATTTTATTTATATAGTGTAGGATTTTTTCAATTGCATTATTTAACATGATTTTTTTTTTAGGTTGCTGTTCGTCTGGATGTCACTCATGATTGAAGTAATTTGGACTTTGTTACATTACTCTTAGGGGATCTGAAGATGGACAGTTTGCTGAATCAGTTATCGGCTGATCATTTATGATGTTTTTTGACTTAAATGTAATTAAATCATTAGTTGTAAGTAGTGATTAAGTCAAACGCACTTATACTGTATAATCTGTTAATTTAAAATGGGATTTATGAAAACAGTTTTTGTATTTGATTTTGATTCATTACAATTGAATGTTTATGTTTCTTTCATTTGAATTTATATTTAGTATCATTACAACATTTATCATAGTTATGTCTTATCCAATCTCTGAGTTTTAAAGAAAGATTTAATGAAGAAACTTTTAAATTAGTTAAATAGTTAAATTAAAACAAATATGTTTATTATGAATTCATAACCTTTGGTTTAGAAAAAGTGCTTTCTATAATTTCTGTACATCTATGATAATGTTTAACGTTGCATGCATTCATCAATATGTATTAAACATAATGTTTGCTTTCTATTTATCTCATTTTTATTATGCTTTATTTTTAACCAGTCATAACGATAACTGGCAATGGAACTTTAACTATTTTATTTTCATATACGTTTGACTTTTATCAATAAATAACATTCACTTTATTTTTTGGCTTAACCATCATGTATCATTAATGCCAGTGTTTATAAATACTGTTAATTTCATAAATTGGATTCTAGTTAACAATGTTACATTGCATTGTGGTTACAATATGACCAAAAAATTTTTATATAGTGTAGGATTTTTTCAATTGCATTATTTAACATGATTTTTTTTTTAGGTTGCTGTTCATCTGGATGTCACTCATGATTGAAGTAATTTGGACTTTGTTACATTACTCTTAGGAGCATCTGAGATGGACAGTTTGCTGAATCAGTTATCGGCTGATCATTTATGATGTTTATTGACTTAAATGTAATTAAATCATTAGTTGTAAGTAGTGATTAAGTCAACGCACTTATACTGTATAATCTGTTAATTTAAAATGGGATTTATGAAAACAGTTTTTGTATTTGATTTTGATTCATTACAATTGAATAGTTATGTTTCTTTCATTTGAATTTATATTTAGTATCATTACAACATTTATCATAGTTATGTCTTATCCAATCTCTGAGTTTAAAGAAAGATTTAATGAAGAAACTTTTAAATTAGTTAAATAGTTAAATTAAAACAATATGTTTATTATGAATTCATAACCTTTGTTTAGAAAAGTGCTTTCTATAATTTCTGTACATCTATGATAATGTTTCACGTTGCATGCATTCATCAAAATGTATTAAACATAATGTTTGCTTTCTATTTATCTCATTTTTATTATGCTTTATTTTTAACCAGTCATAACTGGCAATGGAACTTTAACTATTTTATTTTCATATACGTTTGACTTTTATCAATAAATAACATTCACTTTATTTTTTGGCTTAATCATCATGTATCATTAATGCCAGTGTTTATAAATACTGTTAATTTCATAAATTGGATTCTAGTTAACAGTGTTACATTGCATTGTGGTTACTATACCATAACCAAAATTTTATTTATATAGTGTAGGATTTTTTCAATTGCATTATTTAACATGATTTTTTTTTTAGGTTGCTGTTCATCTGGATGTCACTCAAGATTGAAGTAATTTGGACTTTGTTACATTACTCTTAGGAGCTCTGAAGATGGACAGTTTGCTGAATCAGTTATCGGCTGATCATTTACAATGTTTATTGACTTAAATGTAATTAAATCATTAGTTGTAAGTAGTGATTAAGTCAAACGCACTTATACTGTATAATCTGTTAATTTAAAATGGGATTTATGAAAACAGTTTTTGTATTTGATTTTGATTCATTACAATTGAATATTTATGTTTCTTTCATTTGAATTTATATTTAGTATCATTACAACATTTATCATAGTTATGTCTTATCCAATCTCTGAGTTTTAAAGAAAGATTTAATGAAGAAACTTTTATATTAGTTAAATAGTTAAATTAAAACAAATATGATTATTATGAATTCATAACCTTTGGTTTAGAAAAGGTGCTTTCTATAATTTCTGTACATCTATGATAATGTTTCACGTTGCATGCATTCATCAAAATGTATTAAACATAATGTTTGCTTTCTATTTATCTCATTTTTATTATGCTTTATTTTTAACCAGTCATAACTGGCAATGGAACTTTAACTATTTTATTTTCATATACGTTTGACTTTTATCAATAAATAACATTCACTTTATTTTTTGGTTTAACCATCATATATCATTAATCCCATTGTTTATAAATACTGTTAATTTCATAAATTGGATTCTAGTTAACAGTGTTACATTGCATTGTGGTTACAATATGACCAAAATTTTTATTTATATAGTGTAGGATTTTTTCAATTGCATTATTTAACATGATTTTTTTTTTAGGTTGCTGTTCGTCTGGATGTCACTCATGATTGAAGTAATTTGGACTTTGTTACATTACTCTTAGGGGATCTGAAGATGGACAGTTTGCTGAATCAGTTATCGGCTGATCATTTACAATGTTTATTGACTTAAATGTAATTAAATCATTAGTTGTAAGTAGTGATTAAGTCAAACGCACTTATAATGTATAATCTGTTAATTTAAAATGGGATTTATGAAAACAGTTTTTGTATTTGATTTTGATTCATTACAATTGAATAGTTATGTTTCTTTCATTTGAATTTATATTTAGTACCATTACAACATTTATCATAGTTATGTCTTATCCAATCTCTGAGTTTTAAAGAAAGATTTAATGAAGAAACTTTTAAATTAGTTAAATAGTTAAATTAAAACAAATATGATTATTATGAATTCATAACCTTTGGTTTAGAAAAGTGCTTTCTATAATTTCTGTACATCTATGATAATGTTTACGTTGCATGCATTCATCAATATGTATTAAACATAATGTTTGCTTTCTATTTATCTCATTTTTATTATGCTTTATTTTTAACCAGTCATAACTAACTGGCAATGGAACTTTAACTATTTTATTTTCATATACGTTTGACTTTTATCAATAAATAACATTCACTTTATTTTTTGGCTTAATCATCATGTATCATTAATGCCATTGTTTATAAATACTGTTAATTTCATAAATTGGATTCTAGTTAACAGTGTTACATTGCATTGTGGTTACAATATGACCAAAAATTTTATTTATATAGTGTAGAATTTTTTCAATTGCATTATTTAACATGATGTTTTTTTTAGGTTGCTGTTCGTCTGGATGTCACTCATGATTGAAGTAATTTGGACTTTGTTACATTACTCTTAGGAGATCTGAAGATGGACAGTTTGCTGCTGAATCAGTTATCGGCTGATCATTTATGATGTTTTTTGACTTAAATGTAATTAAATCATTAGTTGTAAGTAGTGATTAAGTCAAACGCACTTATACTGTATAATCTGTTAATTTAAAATGGGATTTATGAAAACAGTTTTTGTATTTGATTTTGATTCATTACAATTGAATAGTTATGTGTTCTTTCATTTGAATTTATATTTAGTATCATTACAACATTTATCATAGTTATGTCTTATCCAATCTCTGAGTTTTAAAGAAAGATTTAATGAAGAAACTTTTAAATTAGTTAAATAGTTAAATTAACACAAATATGTTTATTATGAATTCATAACCTTTGGTTTAGAAAAAGTGCTTTCTATAATTTCTGTACATCTATGATAATGTTTAACGTTGCATGCATTCATCAAAATGTATTAAACATAATGTTTGCTTTCTATTTATCTCATTTTTATTATGCTTTATTTTTAACCAGTCATAACTGGCAATGGAACTTTAACTATTTTATTTTCATATACGTTTGACTTTTATCAATAAATAACATTCACTTTATTTTTTGGCTTAACCATCATGTATCATTAATGCCAGTGTTTATAAATACTGTTAATTTCATAAATTGGATTCTTGTTAACAGTGTTACATTGCATTGTGGTTACAATATGACCAAAAATTTTATTTATATAGTGTAGAATTTTTTCAATTGCATTATTTAACATGATTTTTTTTTTAGGTTGCTGTTCGTCTGGATGTCACTCATGATTGAAGTAATTTGGACTTTGTTACATTACTCTTAGGAGATCTGAGGATGGATAGTTTGCTGAATCAGTTATCGGCTGATTATTTACAATGTTTATTGACTTAAATGTAATTAAATCATTAGTTGTAAGTAGTGATTAAGTCAAACGCACTTATACTGTATAATCTGTTAATTTAAAATGGGATTTATGAAAACAGTTTTTGTATTTGATTTTGATTCATTACAATTGAATATTATGTTTCTTTCATTTGAATTTATATTTAGTATCATTACAACACATTTATCATAGTTATGTCTTATCCAATCTCTGAGTTTTAAAGAAAGATTTAATGAAGAAACTTTTATCAGTTAAATAGTTAATTAAAACAAATATGTTTATTATGAATTCATAACATTTGGTTTAGAAAAGGGTGCTTTCTATAATTTCTGTACATCTATGATAATGTTTCACGTTGCATGCATTCATCAAAATGTATTAAACATAATGTTTGCTTTCTATTTATCTCATTTTTATTATGCTTTATTTTTAACCAGTCATAACTGGCAATGGAACTTTAACTATTTATTTTCATATACGTTTGACTTTTATCAATAAATAACATTCACTTTATTTTTTGGCTTAACCATCATATATCATTAATCCCATTGTTTATAAATACTGTTAATTTCATAAATTGGATTCTAGTTAACAGTGTTACATTGCATTGTGGTTACAATATGACCAAAAATTTTATTTATATAGTGTAGGATTTTTTCAATTGCATTATTTAACATGATTTTTTTTTTAGGTTGCTGTTCATCTGGATGTCACTCAAGATTGAAGTAATTTGGACTTTGTTACATTACTCTTAGGAGATCTGAGGATGGACAGTTTGCTGAATCAGTTATCGGCTGATCATTTACAATGTTTATTGACTTAAATGTAATTAAATCATTAGTTGTAAGTAGTGATTAAGTCAAACGCACTTATACTGTATAATCTGTTAATTTAAAATGGGATTTATGAAAACAGTTTTTGTATTTGATTTTGATTCATTACAATTGAATGTTTATGTTTCTTTCATTTGAATTTATATTTAGTATCATTACAACATTTATCATAGTTATGTCTTATCCAATCTCTGAGTTTTAAAGAAAGATTTAATGAAGAAACTTTTAAATTAGTTAAATAGTTAAATTAACACAAATATGTTTATTATGAATTCATAACCTTTGGTTTAGAAAAGGCTTTCTATAATTTCTGTACATCTATGATAATGTTTCAACGTTGCATGCATTCATCAAAATGTATTAAACATAATGTTTGCTTTCTATTTATCTCATTTTTATTATGCTTTATTTTTAACCAGTCATAACTGGCAATGGAACTTTAACTATTTTATTTTCATATACGTTTGACTTTTATCAATAAATAACATTCACTTTATTTTTTGGCTTAACCATCATATATCATTAATGCCATGTTATAAATACTGTTAATTTCATAATTGGATTCTAGTTAACAGTGTTACATTGCATTGTGGTTACAATATGACCAAAAATTTTATTTATATAGTGTAGGATTTTTTCAATTGCATTATTTAACATGATTTTTTTTTTAGGTTGCTGTTCATCTGGATGTCACTCATGATTGAAGTAATTTGGACTTTGTTACATTACTCTTAGGAGATCTGAATGGACAGTTTGCTGAATCAGTTATCGGCTGATCATTTATGATGTTTTTTGACTTAAATGTAATTAAATCATTAGTTGTAAGTAGTGATTAAGTCAAACGTACTTATACTGTATAATCTGTTAATTTAAAATGGGATTTATGAAAACAGTTTTTGTATTTGATTTTGATTCATTACAATTGAATAGTTATGTTTCTTTCATTTGAATTTATATTTAGTATCATTACAACATTTATCATAGTCATGTCTTATCCAAACTCTGAGTTTTAAAGAAAGATTTAATGAAGAAACTTTTAAATTAGTTAAATAGTTAAATTAAAACAAATATGTTTATTATGAATTCATAACCTTTGGTTTAGAAAAAGTGCTTTCTATAATTTCTGTACATCTATGATAATGTTTAACGTTGCATGCATTCATCAATATGTATTAAACATAATGTTTGCTTTCTATTTATCTCATTTTTATTATGCTTTATTTTTAACCAGTCATAACTGGCAATGGAACTTTAACTATTTTATTTTCATATACGTTTGACTTTTATCAATAAATAACATTCACTTTATTTTTTGGCTTAATCATCATGTATCATTAATGCCAGTGTTTATAAATACTGTTAATTTCATAAATTGGATTCTAGTTAACAGTGTTACATTGCATTGTGGTTACAATATGACCAAAAATTTTATTTATATAGTGTAGGATTTTTTCAATTGCATTATTTAACATGATTTTTTTTTTAGGTTGCTGTTCATCTGGATGTCACTCAAGATTGAAGTAATTTGGACTTTGTTACATTACTCTTAGGGGATCTGAAGATGGACAGTTTGCTGAATCAGTTATCGGCTGATCATTTATGATGTTTTTTGACTTAAATGTAATTAAATCATTAGTTGTAAGTAGTGATTAAGTCAAACGCACTTATACTGTATAATCTGTTAATTTAAAATGGGATTTATGAAAACAGTTTTTGTATTTGATTTTGATTCATTACAATTGAATAGTTATGTTTCTTTCATTTGAATTTATATTTAGTATCATTACAACATTTATCATAGTCATGTCTTATCCAAACTCTGAGTTTTAAAGAAAGATTTAATGAAGAAACTTTTATTTTAAATAGTTATAGTTAAATTAAAACAAATATGTTTATTATGAATTCATAACCTTGGTTTAGAAAGGTGCTTTCTATATTTCTGTACATCTATGATAATGTTTAACGTTGCATGCATTCATCAAAATGTATTAAACATAATGTTTGCTTTCTATTTATCTCATTTTTATTATGCTTTATTTTTAACCAGTCATAACTAGCAATGGAACTTTAACTATTTTATTTTCATATACGTTTGACTTTAATCAATAAATAACATTCACTTTATTTTTTGGCTTAACCATCATATATCATTAATGCCAGTGTTTATAAATACTGTTAATTTCATAAATTGGATTCTAGTTAACAGTGTTACATTGCATTGTGGTTACAATATGACCAAAAATTTTATTTATATAGTGTAGGATTTTTTCAATTGCATTATTTAACATGATTTTTTTTTTAGGTTGCTGTTCATCTGGATGTCACTCAAGATTGAAGTAATTTGGACTTTGTTACATTACTCTTAGGAGCTCTGAAGATGGACAGTTTGCTGAATCAGTTATCGGCTGATCATTTATAATGTTTATTGACGTAAATGTAATTAAATCATTAGTTGTAAGTAGTGATTAAGTCAAACGCACTTATACTGTATAATCTGTTAATTTAAAATGGGATTTATGAAAACAGTTTTTGTATTTGATTTTGATTCATTACAATTGAATATTTATGTTTCTTTCATTTGAATTTATATTTAGTATCATTACAACATTTATCATAGTTATGTCTTATCCAATCTCTGAGTTTTAAAGAAAGATTTAATGAAGAAACTTTTAAATTAGTTAAATAGTTAAATTAACACAAATATGTTTATTAAATTCATAACCTTTGGTTTAGAAAAAGTGCTTTCTATAATTTCTGTACATCTATGATAATGTTTCACGTTGCATGCATTCATCAAAATGTATTAAACATAATGTTTGCTTTCTATTTATCTCATTTTTATTATGCTTTATTTTTAACCAGTCATAACTGGCAATGGAACTTTAACTATTTTATTTTCATATACGTTTGACTTTTATCAATAAATAGCATTCTCTTTATTTTTTGGCTTAACCATCATATATCATTAATGCCATTGTTTATAAATACTGTTAATTCATAATTTGGATTCTAGTTAACAGTGTTACATTGCATTGTGGTTATACTATGACAAAAAAAATTTATTATATTGTTAGGATTTTTTCAATTGCATTATTAACATGATTTTTTTTTAGGTTGCTGTTCATCTGGATGTCACTCAAGATTGAAGTAATTTGGACTGTGTTACATTACTTTAGGAGCTTGAAGATGGACAGTTTGCTGAATCAGTTATCGGCTGATCATTTATAATGTTTATTGACTAAATGTATTAAATCAGTTAGTTGTAAGTAGTGATTAAGTCAAAAGCACTTAAACTGTATAATCTGTTAATTCATAATGGGATTTATGAAAACAGTTTTTGTATTTGATTTTGATTCATACAATTGAAATATGTTTTCTTTCATTTGAATTTATATTTAGTATCATTACAACATTTATCATAGTTATGTCTTATCCAATCTCTGAGTTTTAAAGAAAGATTTAATGAAGAAACTTTTAAATTAGTTAAATAGTTAAATTAAAGCAAATATGTTTATTATGAATTCATAACATTTGGTTTAGAAAAAGTGCTTTCTATTATTTCTGTACATCTATGATCATGTTTCACGTTCCATGCATTTATCAAAATGTATTAAACAATAAACATAATGTTTGCTTTCTATTTATCTCATTTTTATTATGCTTTATTTTTAACTAGTCATAACTGGCAATGGAACTTTAACTATCTTATTTTCATATACGTTTGACTTTTATCAATAAATAGCATTCTCTTTATTTTTTGGCTTAACCATCATATATCATTAATGCCATTGTTTATAAATACTGTTAATTTCATAATTTGGATTCTAGTTAACAGTGTTACATTGCATTGTGGTTATACTATGACCAAAAAATTTATTTATATAGTGTAGGATTTTTTCAATTGCATTATTTAACATGATTTTTTTTTAGGTTGCTGTTCATCTGGATGTCACTCAAGATTGAAGTAATTTGGACTTTGGTACATTACTCTTAGGAGCTCTGAAGATGGACAGTTTGCTGAATCAGTTATCGGCTGATCATTTATGATGTTTATTGACGTAAATGTAATTAAATCATTAGTTGTAAGTAGTGATTAAGTCAAACGCACTTATACTGTATAATCTGTTAATTTAAAATGGGATTTATGAAAACAGTTTTTGTATTTGATTTTGATTCATTACAATTGAATATTTATGTTTCTTTCATTTGAATTTATATTTAGTATCATTACAACATTTATCATAGTTATGTCTTATCCAATCTCTGAGTTTTAAAGAAAGATTTAATGAAGAAACTTTTAAATTAGTTAAATAGTTAAATTAACACAAATATGTTTATTATGAATTCATAACCTTTGGTTTAGAAAAAGTGCTTTCTATTATTTCTGTACATCTATGATAATGTTTCACGTTGCATGCATTTATCAAAATGTATTAAACAATAAACATAATGTTTGCTTTCTATTAATCTCATTTTTATTATGCTTTATTTTTAACTAGTCATAACTGGCAATGGAACTTTAACTATCTTATTTTCATATACGTTTGACTTTTATCAATAAATAGCATTCTCTTTATTTTTTGGCTTAACCATCATATATCATTAATGCCATTGTTTATAAATACTGTTAATTTCATAATTTGGATTCTAGTTAACAGTGTTACATTGCATTGTGGTTATAATATGACCAAAAATTTATTTATATAGTGTAGATTTTTTCAATTGCATTATTTAACATGATTTTTTTTTAGGTTGCTGTTCATCTGGATGTCACTCAAGATTGAAGTAATTTGGACTTTGTTACATTACTCTTAGGAGCTCTGAAGATGGACAGTTTGCTGAATCAGTTATCGGCTGATCATTTATAATGTTTATTGACTTAAATGTAATTAAATCATTAGTTGTAAGTAGTGATTAAGTCAAACGCACTTATACTGTATAATCTGTTAATTTAAAATGGGATTTATGAAAACAGTTTTTGTATTTGATTTTGATTCATTACAATTGAATGTTTATGTTTCTTTCATTTGAATTTATATTTAGTATCATTACAACATTTATCATAGTTATGTCTTATCCAATCTCTGAGTTTTAAAGAAAGATTTAATGAAGAAACTTTTAAATTAGTTAAATAGTTAAATTAAAAACAATATGTTTATTATGAATTCATAACCTTTGGTTTAGAAAGTGCTTTCTATAATTTCTGTACATCTATGATAATGTTTAACGTTGCATGCATTCATCAATATGTATTAAACATAATGTTTGCTTTCTATTTATCTCATTTTTATTATGCTTTATTTTTAACTAGTCATAACTGGCAATGGAACTTTAACTATCTTATTTTCATATACGTTTGACTTTTATCAATAAATAGCATTCTCTTTATTTTTTGGCTTAACCATCATATATCATTAATCCCATTGTTTATAAATACTGTTAATTTCATAAATTGGATTCTAGTTAACAGTGTTACATTGCATTGTGGTTACAATATGACCAAAAAATTTATTTATATAGTGTAGGATTTTTTCAATTGCATTATTTAACATGATTTTTTTTTAGGTTGCTGTTCATCTGGATGTCACTCAAGATTGAAGTAATTTGGACTTTGGTACATTACTCTTAGGAGCTCTGAAGATGGACAGTTTGCTGAATCAGTTATCGGCTGATCATTTATAATGTTTATTGACTTAAATGTAATTAAATCATTAGTTGTAAGTAGTGATTAAGTCAAACGCACTTATACTGTATAATCTGTTAATTTAAAATGGGATTTATGAAAACAGTTTTTGTATTTGATTTTGATTCATTACAATTGAATATTATGTTTCTTTCATTTGAATTTATATTTAGTATCATTACAACATTTATCATAGTTATGTCTTATCCAATCTCTGAGTTTTAAAGAAAGATTTAATGAAGAAACTTTTAAATTAGTTAAATAGTTAAATTAACACAAATATGTTTATTATGAATTCATAACCTTTGGTTTAGAAAAAGTGCTTTCTATAATTTCTGTACATCTATGATAATGTTTCACGTTGCATGCATTCATCAAAATGTATTAAACATAATGTTTGCTTTCTATTTATCTCATTTTTATTATGCTTTATTTTTAACCAGTCATAACTGGCAATGGAACTTTAACTATCTTATTTTCATATACGTTTGACTTTTATCAATAAATAGCATTCTCTTTATTTTTTGGCTTAACCATCATATATCATTAATGCCATTGTTTATAATACTGTTAATTTCATAAATTGGATTCTAGTTAACAGTGTTACATTGCATTGTGGTTACAATATGACCAAAAAATTATTTATATAGTGTAGGATTTTTTCAATTGCATTATTTATCATGATTTTTTTTTTAGGTTGCTGTTCATCTGGATGTCACTCAAGATTGAAGTAATTTGGACTTTGGTACATTACTCTTAGGAGCTCTGAAGATGGACAGTTTGCTGAATCAGTTATCGGCTGATCATTTATAATGTTTATTGACTTAAATGTAATTAAATCATTAGTTGTAAGTAGTGATTAAGTCAAACGCACTTATACTGTATAATCTGTTAATTTAAAATGGGATTTATGAAAACAGCTTTTGCATTTGATTTTGATTCATTACAATTGAATAGTTATGTTTCTTTCATTTGAATTTATATTTAGTATCATTACAACATTTATCATAGTCATGTCTTATCCAAACTCTGAGTTTTAAAGAAAGATTTAATGAAGAGACTTTTAAATCAGTTAAATAGTTAAATTAAAACAAATATGTTTATTATGAAATCATAGCATTTGGTTAAGAAAAGGGCTTTCTATAATTTCTGTATATCTATGATAATGTTTCACGTTGCATCCATTCATCAAAATGTATTAAACATAATGTTTGCTTTCTATTTATCTCATTTTTATTATGCTTTATTTTTAACCAGTCATAACTAGCAATGGAACTTTAACTATTTTATTTTCATATACGTTTGACTTTTATCAATAAATAACATTCACTTTATTTTTTGGCTTAACCATCATATATCATTAATGCCATTGTTTATAAATACTGTTAATTTCATAATTTGGATTCTAGTTAACAGTGTTACATTGCATTGTGGTTATACTATGACCAAAAAATTTATTTATATAGTGTAGGATTTTTTCAATTGCATTATTTAACATGATTTTTTTTTAGGTTGCTGTTCATCTGGATGTCACTCAAGATTGAAGTAATTTGGACTTTGGTACATTACTCTTAGGAGCTCTGAAGATGGACAGTTTGCTGAATCAGTTATCGGCTGATCATTTATAATGTTTATTGACTTAAATGTAATTAAATCATTAGTTGTAAGTAGTGATTAAGTCAAAAGCACTTAAACTGTATAATCTGTTAATTTATAATGGGATTTATGAAAACAGTTTTTGTATTTGATTTTGATTCATTACAATTGAATATTTATGTTTCTTTCATTTGAATTTATATTTAGTATCATTACAACATTTATCATAGTCATGTCTTATCCAAACTCTGAGTTTTAAAGAAAGATTTAATGAAGAGACTTTTAAATCAGTTAAATAGTTAAATTAAAACAAATATGTTTATTATGAAATCATAGCATTTGGTTAAGAAAAGGGCTTTCTATAATTTCTGTACATCCATGATAATGTTTCACGTTGCATCCATTCATCAAAATGTATTAAACATAATGTTTGCTTTCTATTTATCTCATTTTTATTATGCTTTATTTTTAACCAGTCATAACGATAACTGGCAATGGAACTTTAACTATTTTATTTTCATATACGTTTGACTTTTATCAATAAATAACATTCACTTTATTTTTTGGCTTAACCATCATATATCATTAATGCCATTGTTTATAAATACTGTTAATTTCATAAATTGGATTCTAGTTAACAGTGTTACATTGCTTTGTGGTTATACTATGACCAAAAATTTTATTTATATAGTGTAGGATTTTTTCAATTGCATTATTTAACATGATTTTTTTTTTAGGTTGCTGTTCATCTGGATGTCACTCAAGATTGAAGTAATTTGGACTTTGTTACATTACTCTTAGGAGCTCTGAAGATGGACAGTTTGCTGAATCAGTTATCGGCTGATCATTTATAATGTTTATTGACTTAAATGTAATTAAATCATTAGTTGTAAGTAGTGATTAAGTCAAAAGCACTTATACTGTATAATCTGTTAATTTAAAATGGGATTTATGAAAACAGTTTTTGTATTTGATTTTGATTCATTACAATTGAATAGTTATGTTTCTTTCATTTGAATTTATATTTAGTATCATTACAACATTAATCTTGTTATGTCTTATCCGTTCTATGAGTTTTTAAGAATGATTTAAAGAAAAAATCGAAAGATTATCTACACTACACGCGAATACATTGGTTCATGTATATGTCTTGTTTCTACTGAATATAGTTGACACATGAATGTCAATGTCAATTTGGTATTAGATTAAAAAAAAAATATAAAAAATAGTAAAAATAAAAAAAATAAGCATAGTTAAAAATAGTTAGATTAAACTATTAATATAATAATATATATATATTTTTTGTTCTTATTTTTTTTATTCATTTTTATTTAGCAACTGGTTGTTATAGCAACCGGTTGCTATAAACAATCGCCGTCTCAAATGGTAACATTCTTCGTGTTGGACAAATGAACAGAATGACCCCCAGCCATAAGACATATACATGTCAAAAACTTTTGAATTAGCTAAATAGTCAAATTACAATCTAATGTGTTTATTTTGAATTAATTACCTTTGGTTAATAGTAAAAACTTTCTACAATTTCAGTACATCTATGTTAATGTTTCTTAATGTGTTCATCAAAATTAAATTAACATTTAGTCTCTTATCTATATTTCTAATTTTTTTTATGCTATATTCTTTACTAGTCATAACTGGCAATGGAACTGTTCCTATCTTATTTTTTTTTACGTTTGACTTTTATCTATAATTAACATTCATTTTATTTATTAGCTTAACCATTATAAATGGTTAATCAATCGTTTACAATTTTTTTTACATTATACATATTATGTAGGTAGTGGTTTCGTGAACTTTTCTGCCTATGAGACCAATAAATGTTAGACACTCACCACCTACAAAATAAAAACCTCATTTCTGATAGGGGTAGGAAGCTTAAGAAAACAAGCTCACCTTAAAAGTTCATTGACACTCATATTTTTAATAGGTTTTTTAGAAAAACTATATTTTACGCTAAATGTATATAGAAATATTTAGTTCCACCAAGATTATTCTCTTAATTGTAGTTATTCAAGAAAAAATAATGAAGTTAAGTTTATAGAGAACAATTATTAAAAAAAAATCTAAAATGAAAATAATCTAAATAAATAGCAAATAAGTAAATTACCGTATTTACATAAATAAGTTAAGAAAGAAATTATATACAACATTGCCGAACTATATTACAGTCCATACTCATAATTAATTTTAAGCGGATGTCAGCGCACCATTTGTTTTCTCTCTCTGGCCCACACGCAACATAGACAAAACGTATTTATCCAAAATCATTTTTTCTATGATTTTAAGTCATCATAGAGTAAAAACACCCATTACAAAAAAGATAGAGAATATTATTTTTGAGGGAATGACATTGATTTGTCAAAATGTGGTTTCAAAACAATTTAAAACATCGTTTAAATTTACAACATTATTTTATTTATTTTGAAAGTCAAATAACAATAAAATATAAAATTGATATTTTATTCCCTCAAACACATTGTTATTATCTCTTTTGTGATGGGTGATTTTACTTTAAGATTACTTAGATTAAACATAGAAAAAATGATTCTGCGTAAATGCGTTTTGTCTATGTTGCACGTGGCCAGAGAAAGAAAACAAATAATGCGCTGACATCCTTTTAAGCAAAATGCCTTGTTTATATACATATATATACCTACCTGCTACCTATAACATAAAAATTGTTAAATGAGTTATACTTAAATTTCCTGATGGATATTTCCCACGCGTGTTAAATACTTTATTAATTAATTTTTCTGAAGATTTCTTTTGACAGTAATTAGATATTATACGAGTGTATAGTTATTGAAATTTTTTCTTGTTCTGCTGCTGATATCTCTTAAGCAATATCCTGTTAAATGGTATTAATTTTTAAAGATGATGTTTCTGCCTGAGTTCCCAATACATAATGTTTCAATTACCGCGTGTATACGTGGATGCGTTTCATCGTACTAAATGGACGCAAACTCATACATATTCTTTCAATGCAATGTATTTATATTATTGCTACGTGCTCTGATAACTTATATACTAAATACGATATATGTAGGTTCTACGTCGTAAGATACTAAGATATAAACTAAATACTTTTAAATATTATCTGTCAGAACTACTAGGCCTAAATACAAAGGATAAAAACACATATATTATGTTACCAGTTGAGTTGGAATGCTAGGGTGGATCACATCGGCGTAACTAGGGGGGGGCTTAGCCCCCCTGCAGTTGTATTTAGCCCCCCTATAAGATTTTAGAATTTAGCCTCAACTCAAACAAGCCTTTAGCTTAAACCCAAATCCGAAAAAATAAGAAAAAGAATGTTTAAAATAACTCATAATTAATAAATATTTTATACATACATATTGATATAGTTTTATTGTGGATGTACCATAAACGAATTTATAAGTAATAAATTATAGTTATTGTGGAAAAAATTTTAGACATGACTGTATGAGACTTATTATTATTGTTTATCCACTGGATCATCATCCGGACGCACAGAATCACACGTATGCCTATATTCCAATAGGACGAAATCGACGTATGCTGACGCATAGCGTGGGAATGCGGCAGATGCACGTGTAACTGACCAGAAGGGACCTTTCGGTGATACGGAGGACACTGAACATATATAAGGGGGTCCCAGGTAGGCATTTGTCAGACGTGATTTGCCAGAATTAGAGCGAGCACCTTCACGCCACCCAGTATTATAAATTGGTCTCTAGGACTTGGAATATTTATCATAATTTACCTAACACTTAGAAGAAATTTAATTGTCCAACACTTTGAAATATTTTCAAATAAATATACACGTTTAAATATTTTGTCAATTTATTTCAAACAACTACCTCAGTTCAACATTGCTTTATGTTGCTCACACGTGGGCTGCAACATTATTGATGTTAAATCAAACTTTTTTGAATTTATATTAATATAATACAATAGAGTAATCACTTTAAAGTATATTATGGTAGGTAACATGTATATTTACAAAAATGTCTTATTTAATGTACTCGTGGCATCGCCAATTTTTTAATACGTTTAGTAGCTTTGTATGTCAACGCGGTAGGTGATATTTTAAATGCATTTTCTTTGAATTCTGTGTTGACCGTTTTAACATTAAATTTTGGCTCGGCTAATTCTTTTATGCGTGGCGTCAGTACTGCGTTTAAAGCAGCCCTTGGAATGATGCCAGGATCATAATCTAGATTCAACTGCGTCTCCGAGGATAATTTTCTAGGTACTGATAACCGCTGAACCCAGTCCAGACCCATAGGTGTTATTTGACCAAATGGTCTTGGCTCAGTTGTTCTTACAACCAATTTTTTAACAAATCTTTTGAGTTCTGGCATTTGAGATAATCTATCCAACATTAGATCAGTTTGAGATTTTGTCAGTTTTGATCGTCTTTTAACCTCTGGGGATCTTCTAAATATTCTTTTAGGTGCCGCGTTCTTCTTAAGCCAATTCCGATGTTTAATCCAATCATCAGAAGTATTCTTAATTGAAGTTTTATTAGACTTAATATAAAGTCTTTCGGGAAATTCAGATTTTAGACATCTAGCGTGCACGTGCCTGATTTTAGGTTTTGGTTCTGCAAGTTCTAGAATTCTTTTATGAGTTTTTAGCAGCTGTTTAGATTTCCTATATTGATACTTCGCATCACCCGATGAGGTAGTTCGATAAACGACATCCTTTGTTACTTTTGACCTGATTTTAGGTTGTGCCAATTTATATATCCTACTTGGAATTTTACCAGTTAAAGTAGCTTTGACTACTGGTATTGGCAAAACAGCTTCCAAGTCTGGATTTGGCCAAGGCCTAAGACGAACTGGTTTTGGAATTGCTAATTTTGCAATGTACTTTAATTTCAATCTATTTTCCCATTTTTTAAAGTATTTTTTTGTACACACGCATTTGTTCTCCGATTTACTCGGTACTTTTTTCGTTTTCTTTTCTTTTTGTGTTTCATTTAATTGTCCGAGGAATTCAATCAAATCATTTTGTCGCTTATGATCATCTAGCATCAACATATTGCATATGTGTATTATTTGAAGTGTTATAGCCTTACTATCATCAGTAAAATAAAATATAAGATAGAAATAAAAATAATTTGAATATTATGATACAAGTTACAATAAAAAATAATGTAGCAAATTATTATGTTTAGTGTAATGAAAAGCAATATCTTAGCAACGGTATTGCAAAATATATTTTTTAAATAATTTTAGGTAGATTTATTTTTATTTTTTTATTTGCAAAGATATAAGAAATTA
This sequence comes from Aphis gossypii, assembly GCF_020184175.1. Classification (NCBI taxonomy): domain Eukaryota; kingdom Metazoa; phylum Arthropoda; class Insecta; order Hemiptera; family Aphididae; genus Aphis; species Aphis gossypii. Next base: position 25,840 of record NW_026083371.1, read on the forward strand.
GTTAGAATTGATGTTTTATACGTTAGTAAAACTAAATAATTTCACAAAGGACGTTATGTATATAAATAAAAATCCTTGATGTAATTTATTTTGTTTTTTTTTTTAAGTAAATTTATTTGGAATCATTTACTAAGATTTCGTGTATTTTGACCAAGCAAAAACTTCAAATGTTATAAATAGCTCAAAAAAAGTCAAAGTACAGTATTAAATTACATTATGTATGGAAAACACTTACATAAAATTTAGATGAAAATTTCTAATATCTATGATTATTCGTTTCTGGTTTTCACAATAAAAACAAAATAATAAGACGAATAGGTATTGGTATGATTTCTTGCTTATTTTGTAAGTACTTGAAATTTTTAACTTTTGGCCCCTTGAAGTAGGTACCTATTACATTTAATTAAATACTAGAACTACTCTTTAAGTTAATAATCAGCGTTTTCACTGTGATGTAAAATCAATATAATTTTTATTCTGCTCAAAAAAATTTAATTTATAATAAAATAAATAAATACATACTAGAATGCCTAGCTCAATTATTGTTTTATTCTAATACTTGATTAAATTATTAATCCTAAATCTAAGTGTAGGTACACTGTACTTATTACTAAAGTAATACATTTAAAAATTACTAACGGGTAGTAAATAAGTGATAAGAGTTCGAAGTCGTAGTATTTAATTATGATATAAGTTATGTCTTCATCATCCATACAAGAAAATTAGAACACACACGTCCTCTTTTATATTAGGTATAATAGGTATGGTATATAATACAGAACTTAAGAAGACGTAACAGTGCAACACCCGCATGTGTTGTCTCCGTCTTACAACAGTTACAAGTGCGTAATATGGCCAATTAACGCTCAGCAGATCACGTTTAGCTCTGTTGATTTTAAAATTAAAGTCAATCGGTCTAAAATGAAACTTTATGGTAAAATGATTATTTGTGTTTGTATATTGATTTTTTTTAAATGTTTCAGTTTTTGAGTGAATTATAAGCGATATTTTATACGCATACCTTGTTAAAAAATCGAATCATCATAAAAAATCAACATAATACAAACACAGGTTATCTTACACAGGTTATCAAGTTTCATAATAGATCGATTCACTCTAATTGTTAAACTAAAGGAACTAAATTTAATCTGCTGAGCGTAAATTTTCTTATCAACATAAATAATAAATTCTTATTAAACACATTAATGTGAATCTGTTTTCATATAAACACTGTTCAAAATATAATGGATTATTTGCATAGGCGCAAATCACCCGAAAATATTAGGAGGGCTTGGGTCCCAAAAATTTTTAAGGAAACACACACAGCCCGTGATCATGCTCATGTTTAATGAACCAAGTTCCCAACCGGAAAAAGATTTGTTGAAAAATAAATAATTAGATGATGATAATATACCTCTTTTATATGAAATAGAAAGGAAGTATGTATACCTATATATATACACATTTTAGGCCGTTTATAAGCCATGTTGCACAGGTGCAACAATCTGAAAATCGTATGATAGTCCCAAAAATAATGAATTGAGAACATTTATTTTATTATACATGAATTCAGTGACTTCAAATAAGTTAAAAAAATTTACTCCAAAACAATATAAATCTCACAAATATACTAAAATTTTATGTAAAATAAATAAATTAAATTTATTATGCAACGTTTATGAAAATGAAAGCTTATTTTTAACATAGGTACTTATTTAAAATAATTTCATTATCAAGAACTACATCTCATTAGCCGATTTTTCCTGTTTTTCTTGTGCGATTAATTAGGCGTCTAAGATTTTTATTTTCAAAATAAATTTTAAAACAGTACATTAACATATAATTACAAAAAAAAAAAAAAAATTAATCTCAATTTTCAAAAATTATATATAATTCATAAATTAATAAAGTTATATTACATTTTGTCAGAATTAATATCTCATGATGATGGAATATTTTTCAAATGTATTAGAAAATATTATGTTTTTTTTATTTCAAAATAAAATTTAAAACAGTACATTTACACAAAATAAAATATTTAAAAAGGACTATCAATTGTTAAAAGACTCATTCCATTATAGTTCGTACGATGCAATAAAATCTCTGTTTTCCATTATTTTTTGAATTAAATGGCGACAGTTTCAATTGTTTAATATGAAAACTGCGTTACAAAGTAATACCTAAACAAAAATTACATAAAGTTAATAAATGATTAAGTTTTAAATTTTGATACAGCAATAATAAAAAATCTTATAAAACTAGCTCATTTATTGTGTTATATTATATTTTTTATGAATTATTATATTACTATGATGGAATATTTTTCAAATGTGTGTGATGAATATTAAATATTTTATTATCAATATAAAAATTAAAAACAGTAACATACACATAATAAAACTTATAAAAAGGATTATTAATGTTAAGAGACTCATACCATTGTAGTCCGAATGATGCATTAAAATCACTGTTTTCCATTATTTTTCGATTTAAATGGCAAAAGCTCCAATTGTTTGATATGAGTACCATGTTTTAAACTAATACCTAAACCAAAAACAAAATAGCTTAATACATGGTTAGGTTTTAAATTATAATATAGCAATTTTAAAAAATCTCAATTAATCAGTTAACTTCTACAGTTATATTATGTTTTGTCAGAATAAATATCTCATTATGATGGAATATTTTTCTAATGTGTGAGCAGAATATTATGTTTTTTATTTTCAAAATAATATCTAAATGAGTATATTTACACATTACTTTAAATAAAAAAAATTAATTTCAATTTTTAAAAATTTATATATAATTAGTTAATAAATAAAATTATATTATGTTTTGTCAGAATTAATATCTCACGATGATGAGATATTTTTCAAATGTATTAGATGAATATTATGTTTTCTATTTACATAATAATATCTAAAACAGTATATTTACACATTACTTTAAATAAAAAAAATTAATCTCAATTTTTAAAAAATTATATATAATTAGTTAATAAATATAGTTATATTATATTTTGTCAGAATTAATATCTCATGATGATGAAGTATTTTTCAAATGTATTTGATGAATATTATGTTTTCTATTTACATTATAATATCGAAAACAGTATATTTACACATTACTTTAAATAAAAAAAATTAATCTCAATTTTTAAAAAATTATATATAATTAGTTAATAAATAAAATTATAGTATGTTTTGTCAGAATTAATATCTCACGATGATGAAGTGTTTTTCATATGTATTTGATGAATATTATGTTTTCTATTTACATTATAATATCGAAAACAGTATATTTACACATTACTTTAAATAAAAAAAGTTAATCTCAATTTTTAAAAAATTATATATATTAGTTAATAAATGTAGTTATATTATATTTTTTAAAAAATTATTATATTACTATGATGGAATATTTTTCAATGTGTGTGATGAATATTAAATATTTTATTATCAATATAAAAATTAAAAACAGTAACTTACACATAATAAAACTTATAAAAAGGATTATTAATGTTAAGAGACTCATACCATTGTAGTCCGAATGATGCATTAAAATCACTGTTTTCCATTATTTTTCGATTTAAATGGCAAAAGCTCCAATTGTTTGATATGAGTACCATGCTTTAAACTAATACCTAAACCAAAAACAAGTTAGCTTAATACATGGTTAGGTTTTAAATTGTAATATAGCAATTTTAAAAAATCTCATTTAATCAGTTAACTTCTACAGTTATATTATGTTTTGTCAGAATAAATATCTCATTATGATGGAATATTTTTCTAATGTGTGAGCAGAATATTATGTTTTTTATTTTCAAAATAATATCTAAATGAGTATATTTACACATTACTTTAAATAAAAAAAATTAATCTCAATTTTTAAAAATTATATATAATTAGTTAATAAATAAAATTATAGTATGTTTTGTCAGAATTAATATCTCACGATGATGAGATATTTTTCAAATGTATTAGATGAATATTATGTTTTCTAATTACATAACAATATCAAAAACAGTATATTAACACATTACTTTAAATAAAAAAAATTAATCTCAATTTTTAAAAAATTATATATAATTAGTTAATAAATATAGTTATATTATATTTTGTCAGAATTAATATCTCATGATGATGAAGTATTTTTCAAATGTATAAGATGAATATTATGTTTTCTCTTTACATTATAATATCGAAAACAGTATATTTACACATTACTTTAAAAAAAAAAAAATTAATCTCAATTTTCAAAAAATTATATATAATTAGTTAATAAAATAAATTATAGTATGTTTTGTCAGAATTAATATCTCAAGATGATGAAGTATTTTTCAAATGTATTTGATGAATATAATGTTTTCTATTTACATTATAATATCGAAAACAGTATATTTACACATTACTTTAAATAAAAAAAATTAATCTCAATTTTTAAAAAATTATATATAATTAGTTAATAAATGTAGTTATATTATATTTTTTAAAAATTATTATATTACTATGATGGAATATTTTTCAAATGTGTGTGATGAATATTAAATATTTTATTATCAATATAAAAATTAAAAACAGTAACTTACACATAATAAAACTTATAAAAAGGATTATTAATGTTAAGAGACTCATACCATTGTAGTCCGAATGATGCATTAAAATCACTGTTTTCCATTATTTTTCGATTTAAATGGCAAAAGCTCCAATTGTTTGATATGAGTACCATGTTTTAAACTAATACCTAAACCAAAAACAAAATAGCTTAATACATGGTTAGGTTTTAAATTATAATATAGCAATTTTAAAAAATCTCAATTAATCGGTTAACTTCTACAGTTATATTACGTTTTGTCAGAATAAATATCTCATTATGATGGAATATTTTTCTAATGTGTGAGCAGAATATTATGTTTCTTATTTTCAAAATAATATCTAAATGAGTATATTTACACATTACTTTAAATAAAAAAAATTAATCTCAATTTATAAAAAATTATATATAATTAGTTAATAAATAAAATTATAGTATGTTTTGTCAGAATTAATATCTCACGATGATGAGATATTTTTCAAATGTATTAGATGAATATTATGTTTTCTAATTACATAATAATATCAAAAACAGTATAATAACACATTACTTTAAATAAAAAAAATTAATCTCAATTTTTAAAAAATTATATATAATTAGTTAATAAATATAGTTATATTATATTTTGTCAGAATTAATATCTCACAATGATGAAATATTTTTCAAATGTATAAGATGAATATTATGTTTTCTATTTACATTATAATATCGAAAACAGTATATTTACACATTACTTTAAATAAAAAAAATTAATCTCAATTTTTAAAAAATTATATATAATTAGTTAATAAATATAGTTATATTATATTTTGTCAGAATTAATATCTCAAGATGATGAAGTGTTTTTCATATGTATTTGATGAATATTATGTTTTCTATTTACATTATAATATCGAAAACAGTATATTTACACATTACTTTAAATAAAAAAAGTTAATCTCAATTTTTAAAAAATTATATATAATTAGTTAATAAATGTAGTTATATTATATTTTTTAAAAATTATTATATTACTATGATGGAATATTTTTCAAATGTGTGTGATGAATATTAAATATTTTATTATCAATATAAAAATTAAAAACAGTAACTTACACATAATAAAACTTATAAAAAGGATTATTAATGTTAAGAGACTCATACCATTGTAGTCCGAATGATGCATTAAAATCACTGTTTTCCATTATTTTTCGATTTAAATGGCAAAAGCTCCAATTGTTTGATATGAGTACCATGTTTTAAACTAATACCTAAACCAAAAACAAAATAGCTTAATACATGGTTAGGTTTTAAATTATAATATAGCAATTTTAAAAAATCTCAATTAATCAGTTAACTTCTACAGTTATATTATGTTTTGTCAGAATAAATATCTCATTATGATGGAATATTTTTCTAATGTGTGAGCAGAGTATTATGTTTTTTATTTTCAAAATAATATCTAAATGAGTATATTTACACATTACTTTAAAAAAAAAAATTAATCTCAATTTTCAAAAAATTATATATAATTAGTTAATAAATATAATTATATTATATTTTGTCAGAATTAATATCTCATGATGATGAAGTATTTTTCAAATGTATTAGATGAATATTATGTTTTCTATTTACATTATAATATCGAAAACAGTATATTTACACATTACTTTAAATAAAAAAATTAATCTCAATTTTTAAAAAATTATATATAATTAGTTAATAAATATAATTATATTATATTTTGTCAGAATTAATATCTCATGATGATGAAGTATTTTTCAAATGTATAAGATGAATATTATGTTTTCTATTTACATTATAATATCGAAAACAGTATATTTACACATTACTTTAAATAAAAAAAATTAATCTCAATTTTTAAAAAATTATATATAATTAGTTAATAAATAAAATTATATTATGTTTTGTCAGAATTAATATATCAAGATGATGAAGTATTTTTCATATGTATTTGATGAATATTATGTTTTCTATTTACATTATAATATCGAAAACAGTATATTTACACATTACTTTAAATAAAAAAAATTAATCTCAATTTTTAAAAAATTATATATAACTAGTTAATTTATAAAGTTATATTATATTTTTTAAAAATTATTATATTACTATGATGGAATATTTTTCAAATGTGTGTGATGAATATTAAATATTTTATTATCAATATAAAAATTAAAAACAGTAACTTACACATAATAAAACTTATAAAAAGGATTATTAATGTTAAGAGACTCATACCATTGTAGTCCGAATGATGCATTAAAATCACTGTTTTCCATTATTTTTCGATTTAAATGGCAAAAGC
>NW_026083372.1:0-37822 GCF_020184175.1 Aphis gossypii
CCTTCCCTTATTCTTCATTCAATTTTAGGTTCAATTTGATAGTTTATGCGTAGTTACTGCTTTAGTTGTTACTGCGGTAGTTCCCGAGTCTCTCGGTAAGTGCTGTTGGTACTTATTGGGATTCCTGTGTTTTTATATCATAATATTGCTTTACTATAATATATACAATATAAGGAGTTTTTTTAAATGTTGACCTAAATATACGTAATAATAATAAGGTAGTAATTAAACTCTGAGAGTTGGGAAAAGTACTGGTGCGATGCCCTACATTTACCAAAACCTAAAAGGACATGTTAGGTTTATGTTACGGATTATGTATCAAAAAATGAAATAATATTCTGTTCATCGCTTCAATCCTTTTTTCCACTGTGATGGGTTCAGGGTTTCCTTGTTTTATGGTGAGTGTTGATAGGTGCTACTCAACGGTTTTTTTCCTCAATTACTGTTTTGCTATTATGAATTGTACTGGAATCACCCAGCTGTGAGCTGTTCCTCTTTTCTATCTAAAATTAAATATGATTAATTTGTGTTTACTTATGTACCCTCAGTTAATTTAATAGCTGATCATATCATATACTTTAATAGTAGGGTTGTTAAATTAAAAACAGTCAAGTCAATAATTTCTGAATAATATAATCCGCGTTCCCATATATTGTATATATCATAATATAATAAAGAACCTAATGATACTATATTGATTTTGGTAACATTTAAAAATAAATTATTTTTTTTGTAATTTATAAAATATATTATATCTCTTAATAAATAAAAAATTATAATATTATAATATGAATGTCTATAGTTATCAGTATTTTTTAATAAATAAAATAATTTACAAATCGTTCAGATGCTTAATAATACAAAAATATTTAAATCTATAACCATTTTTTTATGCACATCAAAACTATACATTAAACATTCTAATTTAATGTTTAAAAGATACTAATCAACAATACCCTGTACAAATAATTGTATATAAACATTTACTTAGCACAATAAACAAGTTTGAGCTAACTAAAGAAACTAAGTTGATTTAACTAAGTTTCTTAGGTTCTCAATTAGTTCACTTCTGCAATTAGGGACTATATATTATTTAAGAGATTTGTCCCTTTCAGCTTTAAAAATGCTGATTTGATGTTATTCTCGCCAGGTATATTATAATTTATTCATGTATTTACAAAATGTTCAATTTATTCCAAACTTGGTTTTTGAACTCCGAGTCTTACATTACATTATGTCTTCTTATGTTTTTTTTTATTTTTTACGGTAGGTTGTGATTATTTTGATAATTTGTATTATATAGTAGCTTTTTAAAATAGGATAAATTCTGGATCAGATAGAAGATTGATCTTGTACTCCTTCATTATTAAAGAACGTGCTTTAAAACCGTATTTAAATGAATTGTATTTTTCAAAGAATAATCTTAGGTTTCTAGAAGTTTTACCCATAAGAATTATTTTAATTCAATATTGAACCCATCTTGATAGTTTTTTTTTTTTTTTTTTGCAAAGATTTAAATTTTTTACCAATAGGGAGACTAAAAATTAAAAAATTACTAAAGAACTTAAATCATATTTGGGTGGGTTAAGTAATTATCCCCTTAGCTCCCTAGCTTTTTATTAGAAAAAAGGACACGTGAATATTATCATCACTTATCTTTTCCAAAAAATATAAAAATAAAATGATGTTATTTTATAGGACTGGATGTGCAATCATAGAAAAAGTGGACAAAAATGGAACAAAAATAAAAATCGAAAGGGATTATATTAATGGTTGTATATTTGAAAATATAGTTTCTAGAAGTTATTCAGATATAAAAGAAAAATCAATGAGATGTATCATTTGCAATAAAATGTTTACTAGAATCAAACATTTGCAAATTCATATGAGGATTCACACTGGAGAAAAACCTTTTAAATGTGAAGTATGTGGTAAAGTATATTCTCAGAAAATACATTTAAAAGTTCATACAAGAATTCATACAAGTGAAAAACCTTACAAATGTGATGTTTGTAAAATGTCATTTTCTGTATGTACTTCTTTAAATCGACACACGAGAACTCATACGAGAGAAAAACCTTATAAATGCAAAATATGCAATAAAGCATTTTCTCAGGCATGGAGTGTAAAAGTTCATACAAGAACACATACTGGTGAAAACCCTTTTAAATGTGACATATGTTCTAAGACATTTGGTCAAAAAATTTTTATCAAGAATCACATTAAGAATATTCATTTTAAATATCTGTAAATTGTAATCAATCATTTCGTCATAAAGAATTATTGAAAAGTTATTTTTTACACAATAGAGGAGAAAAATCTTGTAGTGAAAAATTTGATAGTAGCCCAAGTGTCAAAATTCATATGAGAATTCATGGAGGTAAAGAGACATATAAATGTGATATAATATGTAATAAAGAACCAAGAAAAATAACTACTGACGTAATATAAATGTACTTTCTTAAAAAATGTTATGTTATAAATTTGCGATTTAACTTTTTATATGATATGTTTAAACATTTGTTTAAACATTTTTTTTTTTATTATTATTTTTATTTTCTGAAGCCCATTTTATACTTACCTAGTTTCATATTATACAATTAAATTGATTAATTTTATGTTAGGATGAATTAAATGTATAATAGGATGTTAAATAAATATTAATACCTACTTGTCGGAAATTTCCCCTTTATCTACTTATCTATAATATACTATTATTTTTTATTTATACTACACACATGCCGAAAAATATAAAATATAGCATTAATCATAGGATGTTGTTTATAAAATGAAATGTTTGTAAAATATGTGTAAGAAATATCTATAGTATTATATAATGACACATATTTAGGATACCAAGTCTATATAAATAAATTTAAATTTCTCGATAATAAATTATTTTAAAATCAATGAATAAAAAACTTTTCATGTGATTATGTTAAAATTATAACTGTGATAACTGATAACTTAGATGTATTTTTGAGTACTTAACACCACAGATTTCTATAAAGACTGCTGCTATCAGTTGAATCATGTTTTTTGGTTGGCGTTATAATATGGTATTTTATATGGCAAAAACCTATTGCATTGAAATTATTTGCTATGAAAAAGACACAAGTAATAAGTATGAAAAAGATACCATGTTATTGGTATGAAAAAGATACCAAGTAATTGCTATGAAAAAGATACCATGTCATTGGTATGAAAAAGATATCAAGTAATTGCTATGAAAAACATACCAAATACTTGCTATGTAAAAGATATTAGACAACAATTGGATAATATGGTTCTGTTTATACCAATAGTAAAATAACCAAATGTATAATAATACAAATACATGTAACATTGGTAATTATCATTGTATAAATAATTTATACAAAAATAAAGAAAGTATATTTTCTTCTTCTTTTTTTATATTATAAAAGTACTAAACATTTATTATTTTGTTAATGAGTTATGTTTTTTTTAAATTTTTTCGGAAAGCTTGAAGTAATAATTTGAGCTTTTTAAGTTACACAATATGTATATGATTCATATATAAAAATTATGGTCATTATTATGTTTTCTGCCTTCGCCTGAGTAACTACTTTAATACTATCGCATAGTTTAATACTAATGACTAATTGAAATTTGAGTATACATGATTGGTTCATATCTTCTTAGCTTATTTCTATCATAATAAAGTCCTCAACTAATATGAAAAAATTATTATTACTTGTTGTATTTTAAATTATGAACAAAAAAATGAAACAATTGATTTTACAGTGGAGTGTGTATTATATAATAAGTGTGAAAACACATTTTATAGTAGAAAAAATACTTTGATTTCCAACTACAATATTTTTTTTTTTTTTAGTAGAAAAGTTAATTTAGTTTTGATTATGATCTTAGGAGGACAACAAGTTTAAATAAAAATACACCTACACTGATATTTCATTAATCCCTGTACTTGTGAATACTCACACAGAATTTAACAGTCATAACTCATAGGTTTTGAGAAATATAAGGTATCTCAACAAAAATTATATAGCACAACATATATTTTTTATTGTATTGAATATACAATATAATGCAAAAATAATTTATTTCTATGAACTGTATGTATGTTATTAGGAGGACGTCATAACCGCATGTGTTGTCTACGTCTTACACAAGTATGACATAGCAAATATTCGTTCGCAAATTCAAAAGTATGCTGTTAGTTTTGATATTAGAGTGAATTATTGACCTATTATATAATATAAAAAAAGATTATTATCAACGGCCTCACATAACCTTTTATTGATATTATTTTTAAGTAAGTTATGATCATTTTAAAATATAGGGTTTAAATTTATTTATATTTATATATTATATATATTATAATAATCTAATATAATCATTTTAATCAATGAATTATATAATACTTTCTCGAAATTTTAATATAAATCTAATGGTTAAAGTCTCATGTGTGAGCAATGTAAATCTCATTCTTAAATTACCAAATATATAGTAAACTTAGCATATTTTCACACATAGTTACAATTAAAAATCTCAAATATGATTTCATTTTTTTTTTTTAATTACAATAATCATTTTATTCAATGAGTTATATTATACTTTCTCTAAATTTTAAAATAATTCGATTGGTTATAGTTTCATGTGTGAGAAAAGCAAACCTATTTCTTTAATTAGCAAATCATTAATAAACTTGGCATATTAACACAGTAATAATAATTATTTAAACTGTTGATAGATACCTTTTTAAAGAGGTTGGATATAGGCAATATGCTATAATTTCAGTGATCTCAATTGTGACTGTGTACATAGTGACATGATTGGTGTGTGTGAGAACCCCAAACACATATTAATAAATAACAAGTGAAAATAGATTTTTGTTTATTTTTATTTACAATTATCATTTTATTCAATGAGTTATATTATACTTTCTCTAAATTTTAAAATAAATCTAATGGTTAAAGTCTCATGTGTGAGCAATGTAAATCTCATTCTTAAATTACCAAATATATAGTATAATAGTAATAAATGGTATACTATACTTTTTCTAAATTTTAAAATAAATCTAATGTGTATAGTTTCATGTGTAAGGAATGAAATAGTATGTCCTGAATTAGCAAATCATTAATGAATTTGTCATATTTACAAAAACGTTAATAATTAAAAATTGAAAATCAGTTTAATTTTTTTTTTTTATTTAGAATCTTTATTTAATGCAATGAGGTATACAACACTTTCTTTAAATTTAAAAATGAATTAAATGTGTCTAGTTCAATGTCTTAGAAATTATATCATATGTCTCAAATTAGCAAATCAATAATGAATTTGTCATATTAACGAGTACACACATATTAATAATAAAAATTGAAAATAAGATTATTAACATGGTGTGTAAATATGACAAATTCATTAATGATTCCTCATTTAAGACATACTATTTCATTCCTTACACATGAAACTATACACATTAGATTTATTTTAAAATTTAGAAAGAGTATAGTATACCTCATTTAATAAAATAATGGTCCTCAATAAAACAAAATTAATACTTATTTTCAATTTTTAATTATTAATGTTTTTGAAAATATGACAAATTCATAAATGATTCGCTAATTTAGGACATACTAATTCATTCCATACACATGAAACTATACACATTAGATTTATTTTAAAATTTAGAAAAAGTATTGTATACCTCATTGCATAAAATAATGATTCTAAATAAAAAAAAATTAATTCTTAGTTTCAATTTTTAATTATTAATATGTTTTTGAGGAACTCAAATACACTATTGATCATACAGTTAACACACTCTAACATAGCAAATCAATAAAACATCGAATATTGCCTATATCAACCCCTTGAACACTCTCTTTTTCAATAGCCTTAGTAATGAATATCTGTGTGAATATGCCTACTTCATTAAAAATTTGCTAATTTAAGACATACTATTTCATTCCTAACACACATGAAACTATACACATAAGATTTATTTTAAAATTTAGAAAAAGTATTGTATACCTCATTGCATAAAATAATGATTCTAAATAAAAAAAAAATTAATTCTTATTTTCAATTTTTAATTATTAGCATGTGTGTAAATATGACAAATTCATTAATGATTCACTAATTTAGTACATACTAATTCATTCCTTACACTTGAAACTATACACATTAGATTTATTTTAAAATTTAGAAAAAGTATAGTATACCTCATTGCATAAAATAATGGTCCTAAATAAAAAAAAATTAATTCTTATTTTCAATTTTTAATTATTAGCATGTGTGTAAATATGACAAATTCATTAATGATTTGTTAATTTAAGACATACTAATTCATTCCTTACACATTGAAGTAGACAAATTAAATTCATTTTTAAATTTAGAAAAAGTAAAGTAAACCACATTGCATAAAATAATGATCCTTAATAAAAAAAAAATAATAATACTTATTTTCAATTTTTAATTATTAACGTTTTTGTAAATATGACAAATTCATTAATGATTTGCTAATTAAAGACATACCAATTCATTCCTAACACATGAAACTATACACATTAGATTTATTTTAAAATTTAGTAAATGTAAGGTATACCTCATTTAATAAAATAATGGTCCTCAATAAAAAAAAAAAAAAATAATACTTATTTTAAATTTTTAATTATTAACGTTTTATAAATATGACAAATTCATTAATGATTTGATAATTTAAGACATACTATTTCATTCCTTATACATGAAACTATACAAATTAGATTTATATTAAAATTTAGAAAAAGTATAGTATACCTCATTGCATAAAATAATGATTCTAAATAAAAAAAAATTAATTCTTATTTTCAATTTTTAATTATTAACATGTTTTTGACGAACTCAAATATACTATTAATCATACAATTCACACACACTAACATTGCAAATCAATATCACATAGAATATTGCCTATATCGAACCCCTTGAACATTATCTTCTTTCAACAGCCTTAGTTATGAATATCTGTGTAAATATGCCTACTTCATTAAAAATTTGTTAATTTAAGACATATTTTTTCATTGTTAACAAATGAAACTATAAACATTATAATTATTTTAAAATTTAGAAAAAGTATAGTATACCTCATTGCATAAAATAATGATTCTAAATAAAAAAAATTAATTCATATTTTAAATTTTAATATAACGTTTTTGTAAATATGACAAATTCATTAATGATTTGCTAATTTAAAACATACTATTTCATTCCTAACACATGAAACTATACACATTAGATTTATTTTAAAATTTAGAAAAAGTATGGTATACCTCATTCCATAAAATAATGATTCTAAATAAAAAAAAATTAATTCTTATTTTCAATTTTTAATTATTAACGTTTTTGTAAATATGACAAATTCATTAATGATTTGATAATTTAAGACATACTATTTCCTTCCTTACACATGAAACTATACACATTAGATTTTATTAAAATTTAGAAAAAATATAGTATACCCATTGCATAAAATAATGATTCTAAATAAAAAAAATTAATTCTTATTTTTGATTTTTAATTATTGACATGTGTGTAAATATGACAAGTTCATTAATGATTTGCTAATTTAAGACATACTATTTCATTCCTAACACATGAAACTATACACATTAGATTGTATTAAAATTTAGAAAAAGTATAGTATACCTCATTTAATAAAATAATGGTCCTCAATAAAAAAAAGTTAATTCTTATTTTAAATTTTTAATTATTAATATGTTTTTGAGGAACTCAAATACACTATTGATCGTACAGTTAACACCCTCTAACATAGCAAATCAATAAAACATCGAATATTGCCTATATCAAACCCCTTGAACACTCTCTTTTTCAATAGCCTTAGTTATGAATATCTGTGTAAATATGCCTACTTCATTAAAAATTTGCTAATTTAAGACATACTATTTCATTCCTAACACATGAAACTATACACATTAGATTTATTTAAAATTTAGAAAAAGTGTGGTATACCTCATTTAATAAAATAATGGTCCTCAATAAAAAAATAAAAATAATATTTATTTTAAATTTTTAATTATTAACGTTTTTATAAATATGACAAATTCATTAATGATTTGATAATTTAAGACATACTATTTCCTTCCTTACACATGAAACTATACACATTAGATTTATATTAAAATTTAGAAAAAATATAGTATACCCCATTGCATAAAATAATGATTCTAAATAAAAAAAAGTTAATTTTTATTTTCAATTTTTAATTATTAACATGTTTTTGAGGAACTCAAATACACTATTAATCATACAATTCACACACACTAACATTGCAAATCAATATCACATAGAATATTGCCTATATCGAACCCCTTGAACATTATCTTCTTTCAACAGCCTTAGTTATGAATATCTGTGTAAATATGCCTACTTCATTAAAAATTTGTTAATTTAAGACATATTTTTTCATTGTTAACAAATGAAACTATAAACATTATATTTATTTTAAAATTTAGAAAAAGTATAGTATACCTCATTGCATAAAATAATGATTCTAAATAAAAAAAAAATTAATTCATATTTTCAATTTTTAATTATTAACATGTGTGTATATATGACAAATTCATTAATGATTTGCTTATTTCAGACATATGATTTAATTTCTAACACATTGAACTAGACAAATTAAATTCATTTTAAATTTAGAAAAAGTATAGTATACGTCATTGCATAAATAATGATCCTTAATAAAAAAAAAAAATAATACTTATTTTCAATTTTAAATTATTAATGTTTTGAAAATATGACAAATTCATTCATGATTCGCTAATTTAGTACATACTAATTCATTCCTTACACTTGAAACTATACAAATTAAATTCATTTTAAATTTAGAAAAAGTATAGTATACCTCATTGCATAAAATAATGATTCTAAATAAACAAAATTAATTCTTATTTTCAATTTTTAATTATTAACATGTTTTTGACGAACTCAAATATACTATTAATCATACATTCACACACACTAACATTGCAAATCAATATCACATAGAATATTGCCTATATCGAACCCCTTGAACATTATCTTCTTTCAACAGCCTTAGTTATGAATATCTGTGTAAATATGCCTACTTCATTAAAAATTTGTTAATTTAAGACATATTTTTTCATTGTTAACAAATGAAACTATAAACATTATAATTATTTTAAAATTTAGAAAAAGTATAGTATACCTCATTGCATAAAATAATGATTCTAAATAAAAAAAATTAATTCATATTTTAAATTTTTAATTATTAACGTTTTGTAAATAAGACAAATTCATTAATGATTTGCTAATTTAAAACATACTATTTCATTCCTAACACATGAAACTATACACATTAGATTTATTTTAAAATTTAGAAAAAGTATGGTATACCTCATTCCATAAAATAATGATTCTAAATAAAAAAAAATTAATTCTTATTTTCAATTTTTATTTATTGACATGTGTGTAAATATGACAAATTCATTATTGATTTGCTTATTTCAGACATATGATTTAATTTCTAACACATTGAACTAGACAAATTAAATTTTTTTTTAAATTTAGAAAAAGTATAGTATACCTCATTGCATAAAATAATGATATTTAATAAAAAAAAAAAAAAATTAATTCATATTTCAATTTTTAATTATTAACGTTTTTGTAAATATGACAAATTCATTAATGATTTGCTAATTTAAAAACATACTATTTCATTTTTAACACATAAACCATATACATTGGATGTATTTTAAATTTAAAAAAATATAGTATACCTCATTGCATAAATATTGATTCTAAATAAAAAAAAATTAATTCATATTTTCAATTTTTAATTATTAACATGTGTGTATATATGACAAATTCATTAATGATTTGCTTATTTCAGACATATGATTTAATTTCTAACACATTGAACTAGACAAATTAAATTCATTTTTAAATTTAGAAAAAGTATAGTATACGTCATTGCATAAAATAATGATCCTTAATAAAAAAAAAAAAATAATACTTATTTTCAATTTTAAATTATTAATGTTTTTGAAAATATGACAAATTCATTCATGATTCGCTAATTTAGTACATACTAATTCATTCCTTACACTTGAAACTATACAAATTAAATTCATTTTTAAATTTAGAAAAAGTATAGTATACCTCATTGCATAAAATAATGATTCTAAATAAAACAAAATTAATTCTTATTTTCAATTTTTAATTATTAACATGTTTTTGACGAACTCAAATATACTATTAATCATACAATTCACACACACTAACATTGCAAATCAATATCACATAGAATATTGCCTATATCGAACCCCTTGAACATTATCTTCTTTCAACAGCCTTAGTTATGAATATCTGTGTAAATATGCCTACTTCATTAAAAATTTGTTAATTTAAGACATATTTTTTCATTGTTAACAAATGAAACTATAAAACATTATATTATTTTAAAATTAGAAAAAGTATAGTATACCTCATTGCATAAAATAATGATTCTAAATAAAAAAAAATTAATTCATATTTTAAATTTTTAATTATTAACGTTTTTGTAAATAAGACAAATTCATTAATGATTTGCTAATTTAAAACATACTATTTCATTCCTAACACATGAAACTATACACATTAGATTTATTTTAAAATTTAGAAAAAGTATGGTATACCTCATTCCATAAAATAATGATTCTAAATAAAAAAAAATTAATTCTTATTTTCAATTTTTATTTATTGACATGTGTGTAAATATGACAAATTCATTATTGATTTGCTTATTTCAGACATATGATTTAATTTCTAACACATTGAACTAGACAAATTAAATTTTTTTTTAAATTTAGAAAAGTATAGTATACCTCATTGCATAAAAATATGATATTTAATAAAAAAAAAAAAAATTAATTCATATTTTCAATTTTTAATTATTAACGTTTTTGTAAATATGACAAATTCATTAATGATTTGCTAATTTAAAACATACTATTTCATTTTTAACACATGAAACCATATACATTGGATGTATTTTAAAATTTAAAAAAAATATAGTATACCTCATTGCATAAAATATTGATTCTAAATAAAAAAAAATTAATTCTTATTTTCAATTTTTAATTATTAGCATGTGTAAATATGACAAATTCATTAATGATTTGTTAATTTAAGACATACTAATTCATTCCTTACACTTGAAACTATACAAATTAAATTCATTTTTAAATTTAGAAAAAGTATTGTATACCTCATTGCATAAAATAATGATTCTAAATAAAACAAAATTAATTCTTATTTTTGATTTTTAATTATTGACATGTGTGTAAATATGACAAGTTCATTAATGATTTGCTAATTTAAGACATACTATTTCATTCCTAACACATGAAACTATACACATTAGATTGTATTAAAATTTAGAAAAAGTATAGTATACCTCATTTAATAAAATAATGGTCCTCAATAAAAAAATAAAAATAATATTTATTTTAAATTTTTAATTATTAACGTTTTTATAAATATGACAAATTCATTAATGATTTGCTTATTTAAGACATACTATTTCATTCCTAACACATGAAACTATACACATTAGATTTATTTTAAAATTTAGAAAAAGTGTGGTATATCTCATTTAATAAATAATGGTCTTCAATAAAAAAATAAAATAATATTTATTTTAAATTTTTAATTATTAACGTTTTTATAAATATGACAATTCATTAATGATTTGATAATTTAAGACATACTATTTCCTTCCTTACACATGATGAAACTATACACATTAGATTTATATTAAAATTTAGAAAAAATATAGTATACCCCATTGCATAAAATAATGATTCTAAATAAAAAAAAATTAATTCTTATTTTTGATTTTTAATTATTGACATGTGTGTAAATATGACAATTTCATTAATGATTTGCTAATTTAAGACATACTATTTCATTCCTAACACATGAAACTATACACATTAGATTGTATTAAAATTTAGAAAAAGTATAGTATACCTCATTTAATAAAATAATGGTCCTCAATAAAAAAAAAGTTAATTCTTATTTTAAATTTTTAATTATTAATATGTTTTGAGGAACTCAAATACACTATTGATCGTACAGTTAACACCCTCTAACATAGCAAATCAATAAAACATCGAATATTGCCTATATCAAACCCCTTGAACACTCTCTTTTTCAATAGCCTTAGTTATGAATATCTGTGTAAATATGCCTACTTCATTAAAAATTTGCTAATTTAAGACATACTATTTCATTCCTAACACATGAAACTATACACATTAGATTTATTTTAAAATTTAGAAAAAGTGTGGTATACCTCATTTAATAAAATAATGGTCCTCAATAAAAAAATAAAAATAATATTTATTTTAAATTTTTAATTATTAACGTTTTTATAAATATGACAAATTCATTAATGATTTGATAATTTAAGACAACTATTTCCTTCCTTACACATGAAACTATACACATTAGATTTATATTAAAATTTAGAAAAAATATAGTATACCCCATTGCATAAAAATGATTCTAAATAAAAAAAAGTTAATTTTATTTTCTTTTTTAATTATTAACATGTTTTTGAGGAACTCAAATACACTATTAATCATACAATTCACACACACTAACATTGCAAATCAATATCACATAGAATATTGCCTATATCGAACCCCTTGAACATTATCTTCTTTCAACAGCCTTAGTTATGAATATCTGTGTAAATATGCCTACTTCATTAAAAATTTGTTAATTTAAGACATATTTTTTCATTGTTAACAAATGAAACTATAAACATTATATTTATTTTAAAATTTAGAAAAAGTATAGTATACCTCATTGCATAAAATAATGATTCTAAATAAAAAAAAAATTAATTCATATTTTCAATTTTTAATTATTAACATGTGTGTATATATGACAAATTCATTAATGATTTGCTTATTTCAGACATATGATTTAATTTCTAACACATTGAACTAGACAAATTAAATTCATTTTTAAATTTAGAAAAAGTATAGTATACGTCATTGCATAAAATAATGATCCTTAATAAAAAAAAAAAAATAATACTTATTTTCAATTTTAAATTATTAATGTTTTTGAAAATATGACAAATTCATTCATGATTCGCTAATTTAGTACATACTAATTCATTCCTTACACTTGAAACTATACAAATTAAATTCATTTTTAAATTTAGAAAAAGTATAGTATACCTCATTGCATAAAATAATGATTCTAAATAAAACAAAATTAATTCTTATTTTCAATTTTTAATTATTAACATGTTTTTGACGAACTCAAATATACTATTAATCATACAATTCACACACACTAACATTGCAAATCAATATCACATAGAATATTGCCTATATCGAACCCCTTGAACATTATCTTCTTTCAACAGCCTTAGTTATGAATATCTGTGTAAATATGCCTACTTCATTAAAAATTTGTTAATTTAAGATATTTTTTCATTGTTAACAAATGAAACTATAAACATTATAATTATTTTAAAATTTAGAAAAAGTATAGTATACCTCATTGCATAAAATAATGATTCTAAATAAAAAAAATTAATTCATATTTTAAATTTTTAATTATTAACGTTTTTGTAAATAAGACAAATTCATTAATGATTTGCTAATTTAAAACATACTATTTCATTCCTAACACATGAAACTATACACATTAGATTTATTTTAAAATTAGAAAAGTATGGTATATACCTCATTCCATAAAATAATGATTCTAAATAAAAAAAATTAATTCTTATTTTCAATTTTTATTTATTGACATGTGTGTAAATATGACAAATTCATTATTGATTTGCTTATTTCAGACATATGATTTAATTTCTAACACATTGAACTAGACAAATTAAATTTTTTTTAAATTTAGAAAAAGTATAGTATACCTCATTGCATAAAATAATGATATTTAATAAAAAAAAAAAAAATTAATTCATATTTTCAATTTTTAATTATTAACGTTTTTGTAAATATGACAAATTCATTAATGATTTGCTAATTTAAAACATACTATTTCATTTTTAACACATGAAACCATATACATTGGATGTATTTTAAAATTTAAAAAAAATATAGTATACCTCATTGCATAAAATATTGATTCTAAATAAAAAAAAATTAATTCTTATTTTCAATTTTTAATTATTAGCATGTGTAAATATGACAAATTCATTAATGATTTGCTTATTTAAGACATACTATTTCATTCCTAACACATGAAACTATACACATTAGATTTATTTTAAAATTTAGAAAAAGTGTGGTATATCTCATTTAATAAAATAATGGTCTTCAATAAAAAAATAAAAATAATATTTATTTTAAATTTTTAATTATTAACGTTTTTATAAATATGACAAATTCATTAATGATTTGATAATTTAAGACATACTATTTCCTTCCTTACACATGAAACTATACACATTAGATTTATATTAAAATTTAGAAAAATATAGTATACCCCATTACATAAAATAATGATTCTAAATAAAAAAAAATTAATTCTTATTTTTGATTTTTAATTATTGACATGTGTGTAAATATGACAAGTTCATTAATGATTTGCTAATTTAAGACATACTATTCATTCCTAACACATGAAACTATACACATTAGATTGTATTAAAATTTAGAAAAAGTATAGTATACCTCATTTAATAAAATAATGGTCCTCAATAAAAAAAAAGTTAATTCTTATTTTAAATTTTTAATTATTAATATGTTTTTGAGGAACTCAAATACACTATTGATCGTACAGTTAACACCCTCTAACATAGCAAATCAATAAAACATCGAATATTGCCTATATCAAACCCCTTGAAACACTCTCTTTTTCAATAGCCTTAGTTATGAATATCTGTGTAAATATGCCTACTTCATTAAAAATTTGCTAATTTAAGACATACTATTTCATTCCTAACACATGAAACTATACACATTAGATTTATTTTAAAATTTAGAAAAAGTGTGGTATACCTCATTTAATAAAATAATGGTCCTCAATAAAAAAATAAAAATAATATTTATTTTAAATTTTTAATTATTAACGTTTTTATAAATATGACAAATTCATTAATGATTTGATAATTTAAGACATACTATTTCCTTCCTTACACATGAAACTATACACATTAGATTTATATTAAAATTTAGAAAAAATATAGTATACCCCATTGCATAAAATAATGATTCTAAATAAAAAAAAGTTAATTTTTATTTTCAATTTTTAATTATTAACATGTTTTTGAGGAACTCAAATACACTATTAATCATACAATTCACACACACTAACATTGCAAATCAATATCACATAGAATATTGCCTATATCGAACCCCTTGAACATTATCTTCTTTCAACAGCCTTAGTTATGAATATCTGTGTAAATATGCCTACTTCATTAAAAATTTGTTAATTTAAGACATATTTTTTCATTGTTAACAAATGAAACTATAAACATTATATTTATTTTAAAATTTAGAAAAAGTATAGTATACCTCATTGCATAAAATAATGATTCTAAATAAAAAAAAAAAATTCATATTTTCAATTTTTAATTATTAACATGTGTGTATATATGACAAATTCATTAATGATTTGCTTATTTCAGACATATGATTTAATTTCTAACACATTGAACTAGACAAATTAAATTCATTTTTAAATTTAGAAAAAGTATAGTATACGTCATTGCATAAAATAATGATCCTTAATAAAAAAAAAAAAATATACTTATTTTCAATTTTAAATTATTAATGTTTTTGAAAATATGACAAATTCATTCATGATTCGCTAATTTAGTACATACTAATTCATTCCTTACACTTGAAACTATACAAATTAAATTCATTTTTAAATTAGAAAAAGTATAGTATACCTCATTGCATAAAATAATGATTCTAAATAAAAAAAAATTAATTCTTATTTTCAATTTTTAATTATTAACATGTTTTTGACGAACTCAAATATACTATTAATCATACAATTCACACACACTAACATTGCAAATCAATATCACATAGAATATTGCCTATATCGAACCCCTTGAACATTATCTTCTTTCAACAGCCTTAGTTATGAATATCTGTGTAAATATGCCTACTTCATTAAAAATTTGTTAATTTAAGACATATTTTTTCATTGTTAACAAATGAAACTATAAACATTATAATTATTTTAAAATTTAGAAAAAGTATAGTATAAATCATCGCATAAAATAATGATTCTAAATAAAAAAAAATTAATTCATATTTTAAATTTTTAATTATTAACGTTTTTGTAAATATGACAAATTCATTAATGATTTGCTTATTTAAGACATACTAATTTATTCCTTACACATGAAACTATACACATTAGATTTATATTAAAATTTAGAAAAAATATAGTATACCCCATTGCATAAAAAAAATGATTCTAAATAAAAAAATTAATTCTTATTTTTAATTTTTAATTATTAGCATGTGTGTGAATATGACAAATTCATTAATGATTTGCTATTTAAGACATACTATTTCATTCCTAACACATGAAACTATACACAATAGATTTATTTTAAAATTTAGAAAAAGTATGGTATACCTCATTCCATAAAATAATGATTCTAAATAAAAAAAATTAATTCTTATTTTCAATTTTTATTTATTGACATGTGTGTAAATATGACAAATTCATTATTGATTTGCTTATTTCAGACATATGATTTAATTTCTAACACATTGAACTAGACAAATTAAATTTTTTTTTTAATTTAGAAAAAGTATAGTATACCTCATTGCATAAAATAATGATATTTAATAAAACAAAATTAATTCTTATTTTTGATTTTTAATTATTGACATGTGTGTAAATATGACAAGTTCATTAATGATTTGCTAATTTAAGACATACTATTTCTTCATTCCTAACACATGAAACTATACACATTAGATTGTATTAAAATTTAGAAAAAGTATAGTATACCTCATTTAATAAAATAATGGTCCTCAATAAAAAAAAGTTAATTCTTATTTTAAATTTTTAATTATTAATATGTTTTTGAGGAACTCAAATACACTATTGATCGTACAGTTAACACCCTCTAACATAGCAAATCAATAAAACATCGAATATTGCCTATATCAAACCCCTTGAACACTCTCTTTTTCAATAGCCTTAGTTATGAATATCTGTGTAAATATGCCTACTTCATTAAAAATTTGCTAATTTAAGACATACTATTTCATTCCTAACACATGAAACTATACACATTAGATTTATTTTAAAATTTAGAAAAAGTGTGGTATACCTCATTTAATAAATAATGGTCCTCAATAAAAAAAAAAAATAATATTTATTTTAAATTTTAATTATTAACGTTTTTATAAATATGACAAATTCATTAATGATTTGATAATTTAAGACATACTATTTCCTTCCTTACACATGAAACTATACACATTAGATTTATATTAAAATTTAGAAAAAATATAGTATACCCCATTGCATAAATAATGATTCTAATAAAAAAAAGTTAATTTTTATTTTCAATTTTTAATTATTAACATGTTTTTGAGGAACTCAAATACACTATTAATCATACAATTCACACACACTAACATTGCAAATCAATATCACATAGAATATTGCCTATATCGAACCCCTTGAACATTATCTTCTTTCAACAGCCTTAGTTATGAATATCTGTGTAAATATGCCTACTTCATTAAAAATTTGTTAATTTAAGACATATTTTTTCATTGTTAACAAATGAAACTATAAACATTATATTTATTTTAAAATTTAGAAAAAGTATAGTATACCTCATTGCATAAAATAATGATTCTAAATAAAAAAAAATTAATTCATATTTTCAATTTTTAATTATTAACATGTGTGTATATATGACAATTCATTAATGATTTGCTTATTTCAGACATATGATTTAATTTCTAACACATTGAACTAGACAAATTAAATTCATTTTAAATTTAGAAAAAGTATAGTATACGTCATTGCATAAAATAATGATCCTTAATAAAAAAAAAAAAAATAATACTTATTTTCAATTTTAAATTATTAATGTTTTTGAAAATATGACAAATTCATTCATGATTCGCTAATTTAGTACATACTAATTCATTCCTTACACTTGAAACTATACAAATTAAATTCATTTTTAAATTTAGAAAAAGTATAGTATACCTCATTGCATAAAATATGATTCTAAATAAAACAAAATTAATTCTTATTTTCAATTTTTAATTATTAACATGTTTTTGACGAACTCAAATATACTATTAATCATACAATTCACACACACTAACATTGCAAATCAAATCACATAGAATATTGCCTATATCGAACCCCTTGAACATTATCTTCTTTCAACAGCCTTAGTTATGAATATCTGTGTAAATATGCCTACTTCATTAAAAATTTGTTAATTTAAGACATATTTTTTCATTGTTAACAAATGAAACTATAAACATTATAATTATTTTAAAATTTAGAAAAAGTATAGTATAAATCATCGCATAAAATAATGATTCTAAATAAAAAAAAATTAATTCATATTTTAAATTTTTAATTATTAACGTTTTTGTAAATATGACAAATTCATTAATGATTTGCTTATTTAAGACATACTAATTTATTCCTTACACATGAAACTATACACATTAGATTTATATTAAAATTTAGAAAAAATATAGTATACCCCATTGCATAAAAAAATGATTCTAAATAAAAAAAATTAATTCTTATTTTTAATTTTTAATTATTAGCATGTGTGTGAATATGACAAATTCATTAATGATTTGCTATTTTAAGACATACTATTTCATTCCTAACACATGAAACTATACACAATAGATTTATTTTAAAATTTAGAAAAAGTATGGTATACCTCATTCCATAAAATAATGATTCTAAATAAAAAAAAATTAATTCTTATTTTCAATTTTTATTTATTGACATGTGTGTAAATATGACAAATTCATTATTGATTTGCTTATTTCAGACATATGATTTAATTTCTAACACATTGAACTAGACAAATTAAATTTTTTTTTT
Source organism: Aphis gossypii (assembly GCF_020184175.1). NCBI lineage: Eukaryota > Metazoa > Arthropoda > Insecta > Hemiptera > Aphididae > Aphis > Aphis gossypii. The sequence goes on from NW_026083372.1 coordinate 19,114, forward strand.
AATTTAGAAAAAGTATAGTATACCTCATTGCATAAAATAATGATATTTAATAAAACAAAATTAATTCTTATTTTTGATTTTTAATTATTGACATGTGTGTAAATATGACAAGTTCATTAATGATTTGCTAATTTAAGACATACTATTTCATTCCTAACACATGAAACTATACACATTAGATTGTATTAAAATTTAGAAAAAGTATAGTATACCTCATTTAATAAAATAATGGTCCTCAATAAAAAAAAAGTTAATTCTTATTTTAAATTTTTAATTATTAATATGTTTTTGAGGAACTCAAATACACTATTGATCGTACAGTTAAACCCTCTAACATAGCAAATCAATAAAACATCGAATATTGCCTATATCAAACCCCTTGAACACTCTCTTTCAATAGCCTTAGTTATGAATATCTGTGTAAATATGCCTACTTCATTAAAAATTTGCTAATTTAAGACATACTATTTCATTCCTAACACATGAAACTATACACATTAGATTTATTTTAAATTTAGAAAAAGTGTGGTATACCTCATTTAATAAAATAATGGTCCTCAATAAAAAAATAAAAATAATATTTATTTTAAATTTTTAATTATTAACGTTTTATAAATATGACAAATTCATTAATGATTTGATAATTTAAGACATACTATTTTCCTTCCTTACACATGAAACTATACACATTAGATTTATATTAAATTTAGAAAAAATATAGTATACCCCATTGCATAAAATAATGATTCTAAATAAAAAAAAGTTAATTTTTATTTTCAATTTTTAATTATTAACATGTTTTTGAGGAACTCAAATACACTATTAATCATACAATTCACACACACTAACATTGCAAATCATATCACATAGAATCATATCACAATACTACATCATATCTGACATATAATAATTTTAATACTTTCACACTTTTATTAATCATACTTTATATAATATAACTTGTTAATTATAAATGCCTTGTATTAATTAAATATCTACTTCATTAAAATTGTTTATTTAAGACATATTTTTTCATTGTTAACAAATGAAACTATAAACATTATATTTATTTTAAAATTTAGAAAAGTATAGTATACCTCATTGCATAAAATAATGATTCTAAATAAAAAAAAATTAATTCAATTTTTCAATTTTTAATTATTAACATGTGTGTTATATGACAAATTCATTAATGATTTGCTTATTTCAGATATGATTTAATTTCTAACACATTGAACTAGACAAATTAAATTCATTTTTAAATTTAGAAAAAGTATAGTATACGTCATTGCATAAAATAATGATCCTTAATAAAAAAAAAAAAAATAATACTTATTTTCAATTTTAAATTATTAATGTTTTTGAAAATATGACAAATTCATTCATGATTGCTAATTTAGTACATACTAATTCATTCCTTACACTTGAAACTATACAAATTAAATTCATTTTTAAATTTAGAAAAAGTATAGTATACCTCATTGCATAAAATAATGATTCTAAATAAAACAAAATAATTCTTATTTTCAATTTTTAATTATTAACATTGTTTTGACGAACTCAAATATACTATTAATCATACAATTCACACACACTAACATTGCAAATCAATATCACATAGAATATTGCCTATATCGAACCCCTTGAACATTATCTTCTTCAACAGCCTTAGTTATGAATATCTGTGTAAATATGCCTACTTCATTAAAAATTTGTTAATTAAGACATATTTTTTCATTGTTAACAAATGAAACTATAAACATTATAATTATTTTAAAATTTAGAAAAAGTATAGTATAAATCATCGCATAAAATAATGATTTAAAAAAAAAAAAAATTAATTCATATTTTAAATTTTTAATTATTAACGTTTTTGTAAATATGACAAATTCATTAATGATTTGCTTATTTAAGACATACTAATTTATTCCTTACACATGAAACTATACACATTAGATTATATATTAAAATTTAGAAAAAATATAGTATACCCCATTGCATAAAAAATGATTCTAAATAAAAAAAATTAATTCTTATTTTTAATTTTTAATTATTAGCATGTGTGTGAATATGACAAATTCATTAATGATTTGCTATTTTAAGACATACTATTTCATTCCTAACACATGAAACTATACACAATAGATTTATTTTAAAATTTAGAAAAAGTAAGGTATACCTCATTCCATAAAATAATGATTCTAAATAAAAAAAATTAATTCTTATTTTCAATTTTATTTATTGACATGTGTTGTAAATATGACAAATTCATTATTGATTTGCTTATTTCAGACATATGATTTAATTCTAACACATTGAACTAGACAAATTAAATTTTTTTAATTTAGAAAAAGTATAGTATACCTCATTGCATAAAATAATGATATTTAATAAAAAAAAAAAAAATTAATTCATATTTTCAATTTTTAATTATTAACGTTTTTGTAAATATGACAAATTCATTAATGATTTGCTAATTTAAAACATACTATTTCATTTTTAACACATGAAACCATATACATTGGATGTATTTTAAAATTTAAAAAAAATATAGTATACCTCATTGCAAAATATTGATTCTAAATAAAAAAAAATTAATTCTTATTTTCAATTTTTAATTATTAGCATGTGTATATATGACAAATTCATTAATGATTTGTTATTTAAGACATACTAATTCATTCCTTACACTTGAAACTATACAAATTAAATTCATTTTTAAATTTAGAAAAAGTATAGTATACCTCATTGCATAAAATAATGATTCTAAATAAAACAAAATAATTGTTATTTCAAATTTTAATTATTAACATGTGTGTAAATATGACAAATTCATTAATGATTTGCTAATTTAAGACATACTATTTCATTCCTTACACATGAAACTATACACATTAGATTTATTTTAAAATTTTGAAAAAGTATAGTATACCTCATTTAAAAAAATAATGGTCCTCAATAAAAAAAAAGTTAATTCTTATTTTAAATTTTTAATTATTAATATGTTTTTGAGGAACTCAAATACACTATTGATCATACAGTTAACACACTCTAACATAGCAAATCAATAAAAACATCGAATATGCCTATATCAAACCCCTTGAACACTCTCTTTTTCAATAGCCTTAGTTATGAATATCTGTGTAAATGCCTACTTCATTAAAAATTTGCTAATTTAAGACATACTATTTCATTCCTAACACATGAAACTATACACATAAGTTTTATTTTAAAATTTAGAAAAAGTATTGTATACCTCATTGCATAAAATAATGATTCTAAATAAAAAAAAATTCTTCATTTTCAATTTTTAATTATTAACGTTTTTGTAAAAATGACAAATTCATTAATGATTTGTTAATTTAAGACATACTAATTCATTCCTTACACATTGAACTAGATAAATTAAATTCATTTTTAAATTTAGAAAAAGTATAGTATAACTCATTGCATAAAATAATGATCCTTAATAAAAAAAAAAAAAATTAATTCATATTTTAAATTTTTAATTATTAACGTTTTTGTAAATATGACAAATTCATTAATGATTTGCTAATTTAAAACATACTATTTCATTTTTAACACATGAAACCATATACATTGGATGTATTTTAGAATTTAAAAAAAATATAGTATACCTCATTGCATAAAATATTGATTCTAAATAAAAAATAATTAATTCTTATTTTCAATTTTTAATTATTAACATGCTTTTGACGAACTCAAATATACTATTAATCATACAATTCACACACACTAACATTGCAAATCAATATCACATAGAATATTGCCTATATCGAACCCCTTGAACATTATCCTCTTTCAACAGAATTAGTTATGAATATCTGTGTAAATATGCCTACTTCATTAAAAATTTGTTAATTTAAACATATTTTTTCACTGTTAACAAATGAAACTATAAACATTATATTTATTTTAAAATTTAGAAAAAGTATAGTATACCTCATTGCATAAAATAATGATTCTAAATAAAAAAAAATTAATTCATATTTTAAATTTTTAATTATTAACGTTTTTGTAAATATGACAAATTCATTATGATTTGCTTATTTAAGACATACTATTTCATTCCTAACACATGAAACTATACACATTAGATTTATTTTAAAATTTAGAAAAAGTGTGGTATATCTCATTTAATAAAATAATGGTCCTCAATAAAAAAATAAAAATAATATTTATTTTAAATTTTTATTATTAACGTTTTTATAATATGACAAATTCATTAATGATTTGATAATTTAAGACATACTATTTCCTTCCTTACACATGAAACTATACACATTAGATTTATATTAAAATTTAGAAAAAATATAGTATACCCCCTTGCATAAAATAATGATTCTAAATAAAAAAAAATTAATTCTTATTTTTGATTTTTAATTATGACATGTGTGTAAATATGACAAGTTCATTAATGATTTGCTAATTGAAGACATACTATTTCATTCCTAACACATGAAACTATACACATTAGATTGTATTAAAATTTAGAAAAAGTATAGTATACCTCATTTAATAAAATAATGGTCCTCAATAAAAAAATAAAAATAATATTTATTTTAAATTTTTAATTATTAACGTTTTTATAAATATGACAAATTCATTAATGATTTGATAATTTAAGACATACTATTTCCTTCCTTACACATGAAACTATACACATTAGATTTATATTAAAATTTAGAAAAAATAGTATACCCCATTGCATAAAATAATGATTCTAAATAAAAAAGTTAATTTTTATTTTCAATTTTTAATTATTAACATGTTTTTGAGGAACTCAAATACACTATTAATCATACAATTCACACACACTAACATTGCAATCAATATCACATAGAATATTGCCTATATCGAACCCCTTGAACATTATCTTCTTTCAACAGCCTTAGTTATGAATATCTGTAAAATATGCCTACTTCATTAAAAATTTGTTAATTTAAGACATATTTTTTCATTGTTAACAAATGAAACTATAAACATTATATTTATTTTAAAATTTAGAAAAAGTATAGTATACCTCATTGCATAAAATAATGATCCTTAATAAAAAAAAAAAATATACTTATTTTCAATTTTAATTATTAATGTTTTTGAAAATATGACAATTCATTCATGATTCGCTAATTTAGTACATACTATTCATTCCTTACACTTGAAACTATACAAATTAAATTCATTTTTAATTTAGAAAAAGTATAGTATACCTCATTGCATAAAATAATGATTCTAATAAAACAAAATTAATTCTTATTTTCAATTTTTAATTATTAACATGTTTTTGACGAACTCAAATATACGATATCAACAATTCACACACACTACATTCACAATCATCACTAACATATACTTACATCAATATCACATAGACACATCTTTAGATATGCCTATATCGAACCCTGAACATTATTCTTCTTTCAACAGCCTTAGTTATGAATATCTGTGTAAATATGCCTACTTCATTAAAAATTTGTTAATTTAAGACATATTTTTTCATTGTTAACAATGAAACTAAAACATTATAATTATTTTAAAATTTAGAAAAGTATAGTATAAATCATTGCATAAAATAATGATTCTAAATAAAAAAAAATAATTCATATTTTAAATTTTTAATTATTAACGTTTTTGTAAATATGACAAATTCATTAATGATTTGCTTATTTAAGACATACTAATTATTCCTTACACATGAAACTATACACATTAGATTTATATTAAAATTTAGAAAAAATATAGTATACCCCATTGCATAAAAAAATGATTCTAAATAAAAAAAATTAATTCTTATTTTAATTTTTAATTATTAGCATGTTGTGAATATGACAAATTCATTAATGATTTGCTATTTTAAGACATACTATTTCATTCCTAACACATGAAACTATACACAATAGATTTATTTTAAAATTTAGAAAAAGTATGGTATACCTCATTCCATAAAATAATGATTCTAAATAAAAAAAATTAATTCTTATTTTCAATTTTTATTTATTGACAGTGTGTAAATATGACAAATTCATTATGGATTTGCTTATTTCAGACATATGATTAATTTCTAACACATTGAACTAGACAAATTAAATTTTTTTTTAAATTTAGAAAAAGTATAGTATACCTCATTGCATAAAATAATGATATTTAATAAAAAAAAAAAAAATTATCATATTTTCAATTTTTAATTATTAACGTTTTTGTAAATATGACAAATTCATTAATGATTTGCTAATTTAAAACATACTATTTCATTTTTAACACATGAAACCATATACATTGGATGTATTTTAAAATTAAAAAAAATATAGTATACCTCATTGCATAAAATATTGATTCTAAATAAAAAAAATTAATTCTTATTTTCAATTTTTAATTATTAGCATGTGTATATATGACAAATTCATTAATGATTTGTTAATTTAAGACATACTAATTCATTCCTTACACTTGAAACTATACAAATTAAATTCATTTTTAAATTTAGAAAAAGTATAGTATACCTCATTGCATAAAATAATGATTCTAAATAAAACAAAATTAATTGTTATTTTCAATTTTTAATTATTAACATGTGTGTAAATATGACAAATTCATTAATGATTTGCTAATTTAAGACATACTATTTCATTCCTTACACATGAAACTATACACATTAGATTATTTTAAAATTTTGAAAAAGTATAGTATACCTCATTTAAAAAAAATGGTCCTCAATAAAAAAAAGTTAATTCTTATTTTAAATTTTTAATTATTAATATGTTTTTGAGGAACTCAAATACACTATTGATCATACAGTTAACACACTCTAACATAGCAAATCAATAAAACATCGAATATTGCCTATATCAAACCCCTTGAACACTCTCTTTTTCAATAGCCTTAGTTATGAATATCTGTGTAAATATGCCTACTTACTTCATTAAATTTGCTAATTAAGACATACTATTTCATTCCTAACACATGAAACTATACACATAAGTTTTATTTTAAAATTTAGAAAAAGTATTGTATACCTCATTGCAATAAAATAATGATTCTAAATAAAAAAATTAATTCATATTTTCAATTTTTAATTATTAACGTTTTTGTAAATATGACAAATTCATTAATGATTTTTTAATTTAGACATACTAATTCATTCCTTACACATTGAACTAGATAAATTAAATTCATTTTTAAATTTAGAAACAGTATAGTATAACTCATTGCATAAAATAATGATCCTTAATAAAAAAAAAAATTAATTCATATTTTAAATTTTTAATTATTAACGTTTTTGTAAATAGGACAAATTCATTAATGATTTGCTATTTAAAACATACTATTTCATTTTTAACACATGAAACCATATACATTGGATGTATTTTAGAATTTAAAAAAAATATAGTATACCTCATTGCATAAAATATTGATTCTAAATAAAAAAAATTAATTGTTATTTTCATTTTAATTATTAACATGTGTGTAAATATGACAAATTCATTAATGATTTGCTAATTTAGACATACTATTTCATTCCTTACACATGAAACTATACACATTAGATTTATTTTAAAATTTTGAAAAAGTATAGTATACCTCATTTAAAAAAATAATGGTCCTCAATAAAAAAATTAATTCTTATTTTAAATTTTTAATTATTAATATGTTTTTGAGGAACTCAAATACACTATTGATCATACAGTTAACACACTCTACATAGCAAATCAATAAAACATCGAATTTGCCTATATCAACCCCTTGAACACTCTCTTTTTCAATAGCCTTAGTTATGATATCTGTGTAAATATGCTACTTCATTAAAAATTTGCTAATTTAAGACATACTATTTCATTCCTAACACATGAAACTATACACATAAGTTTTATTTTAAAATTTAGAAAAAGTATTGTATACCTCATTGCATAAAATAATGATTCTAAATAAAAAAAAATTAATTCATATTTTCATTTTAATTATTAACGTTTGTGTAAATATGACAAATTCATTAATGATTTGTTAATTTAAGACATACTAATTCATTCCTTACACATTGAACTAGATAAATTAAATTCATTTTTAAATTTAGAAAAAGTATAGTATAACTCATTGCATAAAATATGATCCTTAATAAAAAAAAAAAAAATTAATTCATATTTTAAATTTTAATTATTAACGTTTTTGTAAATATGACAAATTCATTAATGATTTGCTAATTTAAACATACTATTTCATTTTTAACACATGAAACCATATACATTGGATGTATTTTAGAATTTAAAAAAAAATAAGTATACCTCATTGCATAAAATATTGATTCTAAATAAAAAAAAATTAATTCATATTTTAAATTTTTAATTATTAACGTTTTTGTAAATATGACAAATTCATTAATGATTTGCTTATTTAAGACATACTATTTCATTCCTAACACATGAAACTATACACATTAGATTTATTTTAAATTTAGAAAAAGTGTGGTATATCTCATTAATAAAATAATGGTCCTCAATAAAAAAATAAAAATAATATTTATTTTAAATTTTTAATTATTAACGTTTTTATAAATATGACAAATTCATTAATGATTTGATAATTTAAGACATACTATTTCCTTCCTTACACATGAAACTATACACATTAGATTTATATTAAAATTTAGAAAAAATATAGTATACCCCATTGCATAAAATAATGATTCTAAATAAAAAAAATTAATTCTTATTTTTGATTTTTAATTATTGACATGTGTGTAAATATGACAAGTTCATTAATGATTTGCTAATTTAAGACATACTATTTCATTCCTAACACATGAAACTATACACATTAGATTGTATTAAAATTTAGAAAAAGTATAGTATACCTCATTTAATAAAATAATGGTCCTCAATAAAAAAAAAGTTAATTCTTATTTTAAATTTTTAATTATTAATATGTTTTTGAGGAACTCAAATACACTATTGATCGTACAGTTAACACCCTCTAACATAGCAAATCAATAAAACATCGAATATTGCCTATATCAAACCCCTTGAACACTCTCTTTTTCAATAGCCTTAGTTATGAATATCTGTGTAAATATGCCTACTTCATTAAAAATTTGCTAATTTAAGACATACTATTTCATTCCTAACACATGAAACTATACACATTAGATTTATTTTAAAATTTAGAAAAAGTGTGGTATACCTCATTAATAAAATAATGGTCCTCAATAAAAAAATAAAAATAATATTTATTTTAAATTTTTAATTATTAACGTTTTTATATATATGACAAATTCATTAATGATTTGATAATTTAAGACATACTATTTCCTTCCTTACACATGAAACTATACACATTAGATTTATATTAAAATTTAGAAAAAATATAGTATACCCCATTGCATAAAATAATGATTCTAAATAAAAAAAAGTTATTTTTATTTTCAATTATTAATTATTAACATGTGTGTATATATGACAAATTCATTAATGATTTGCTTATTTCAGACATATGATTTAATTTCTAACACATTGAACTAGACAAATTAATTCATTTTTAAATTTAGAAAAAGTATAGTATACGTCATTGCATAAAATAATGATCCTGAATAAAAAAAAAAATAATACTTATTTTCAATTTTAAATTATTAACGTTTTTGAAAATATGACAATTCATTAATGATTCGCTAATATAGTACATACTAATTCATTCCTTACACTTGAACTATACACATTAGATTTATTTTAAAATTTAGAAAAGTATAGTATACCTCATTGCATAAAATAATGGTCCTAAATAAAAAAAATTAATTCTTATTTTCAATTTTTAATTATTAACATGTTTTTGAGGAACTCAAATACACTATTGATCATACAGTTAACACACTCTAACATAGCAAATCAATAAAACATCGATTATTGCCTATATCAAACTCCTTGAACACTCTCTTTTTCAATAGCCTTAGTTATGAATATCTGTGTAAATATGCCTACTTCATTAAAAATTTGTTAATTTAAGACATATTTTTTCATTGTTAACAAATGAAACTATAAACATTATATTTATTTTAAAATTTAGAAAAAGTATAGTATACCTCATTGCATAAAATAATGATTCTAAATAAAAAAAAAATTAATTCATATTTTCAATTTTTAATTATTAACATGTGTGTATATATGACAAATTCATTAATGATTTGCTTATTTCAGACATATGATTTAATTTCTAACACATTGAACTAGACAAATTAAATTCATTTTTAAATTTAGAAAAAGTATAGTATACGTCATTGCATAAAATAATGATTCTAAATAAAACAAAATTAATTCTTATTTTCAATTTTTAATTATAAAACATGTTTTTGACGAACTCAAATATACTATTAATCATACAATTCACACACACTAACATTGCAAATCAATATCACATAGAATATTGCCTATATCGAACCCCTTGAACATTATCTTCTTTCAACAGCCTTAGTTATGAATATCTGTGTAAATATGCCTACTTTATTAAAATTTGTTAATTTAAGACATATTTTTTCATTGTTAACAAATGAAACTATAAACATTATAATTATTTTAAATTTAGAAAAAGTATAGTATAAATCATTGCATAAAAATAATGATTCTAAATAAAAAAAATTATTCATATTTTAAATTTTAATTATTAACGTTTTGTAAATATGACAAATTCATTAATGATTTGCTTATTTAAGACATACTAATTTATTCCTTACACATGAAACTATACACATTAGATTTATATTAAAATTTAGAAAAAATATAGTATATACCCCATTGCATAAAAAAATGATTCTAAATAAAAAAATTAATTCTTATTTTTAATTTTTAATTATTAGCATGTGTGTGAATATGACAAATTCATTAATGATTTGCTATTTAAGACATACTATTTCATTCCTAACACATGAAACTATACACAATAGATTTATTTTAAAATTTAGAAAAAGTATGGTATACCTCATTCCATAAAAATATGATTCTAAATAAAAAAAAATTAATTCTTATTTTCAATTTTTATTTATTGACATGTGTGTAAATATGACAAATTCATTATTGATTTGCTTATTTCAGACATATGATTTAATTTCTAACACATTGAACTAGACAAATTAAATTTTTTTTTAAATTTAGAAAAAGTATAGTATACCTCATTGCATAAAATAATGATATTTAATAAAAAAAAAAAAAATTAATTCATATTTTCAATTTTTAATTATTAACGTTTTTGTAAATATGACAAATTCATTAATGATTTGCTAATTTAAAACATACTATTTCATTTTTAACACATGAAACCATATACATTGGATGTATTTTAAAATTTAAAAAAAAATATAGTATACCTCATTGCATAAAATATTGATTCTAAATAAAAAAAATTAATTCTTATTTTCAATTTTTAATTATTAGCATGTGTATATATGACAAATTCATTAATGATTTGTTAATTTAAGACATACTAATTCATTCCTTACACTTGAAACTATACAAAGTAAATTCATTTTTAAATTAGAAAAAGTATAGTATACCTCATTGCATAAAATAATGATTCTAAATAAAACAAATTAATTGTTATTTTCAATTTTTAATTATAACATGTGTGTAAATATGACAAATTCATTAATGATTTGCTAATTTAAGACATACTATTTCATTCCTTACACATGAAACTATACACATTAGATTTATTTTAAAATTTTGAAAAAGTATAGTATACCTCATTTAAAAAAATAATGGTCCTCAAAAAAAAAAGTTAATTCTTATTTTAAATTTTTAATTATTATATGTTTTTGAGGAACTCAAATACACTATTGATCTTACAGTTAACACACTCTAACATAGCAAATCAATAAAACATCGAATATTGCCTATACAAAAACCCCTTGAACCTCTCTTTTTCAATAGCCTTAGTTATGAATATCTGTGTAAATATGCCTACTTCATTAAAATTTTGCTAATTTAAGACATACTATTTCATTCCTAACACATGAAACTATACACATAAGTTTTATTTTAAAATTAGAAAAAGTATTGTATACCTCATTGCATAAAATAATGATTCTAAATAAAAAAAAATAATTCATATTTTCAATTTTTAATTATTAACGTTTTTGTAAATATGACAAATTCATTAATGATTTGTTAATTAAGACATACTAATTCATTCCTTACACATTGAACTAGATAAATTAAATTCATTTTTAAATTTAGAAAAAGTATAGTATAACTCATTGCATAAAATAATGATCCTTAATAAAAAAAAAAAAAAATAATTCATATTTTAAATTTTAATTATTAACGTTTTGTAAATATGACAAATTCATTAATGATTTGCTAATTTAAAACATACTATTTCATTTTTAACACATGAAACCATATACATTGGATGTATTTTAGAATTTAAAAAAAATATAGTATACCTCATTGCATAAAATATTGATTCTAAATAAAAAAAAAATTAATTCATATTTTAAATTTTTAATTATTAACGTTTTTGTAAATATGACAAATTCATTAATGATTTGCTTATTTAAGACATACTATTTCATTCCTAACACATGAAACTATACACATTAGATTTATTTTAAAATTTAGAAAAAGTGTGGTATATCTCATTTAATAAAATAATGGTCCTCAATAAAAAAATAAAAATAATATTTATTTTAAATTTTTAATTATTAACGTTTTTTAAAATAGGACAAATTCATTAATGATTTGATAATTAAGACATACTATTTCCTTCCTTACACATGAAACTATACACATTAGATTTATATTAAAATTTAGAAAAAATATAGTATACCCCATTGCATAAAATAATGATTCTAAATAAAAAAAAATTAATTCTTATTTTTGATTTTTAATTATTGACATGTTGTAAATATGACAAGTTCATTAATGATTTGCTAATTTAAGACATACTATTTCATTCCTAACACATGAAACTATACACATTAGATTGTATTAAAATTTAGAAAAAGTATAGTATACCTCATTTAATAAAATAATGGTCCTCAAAAAAAAAAAGTTAATAATTCTTATTTTAAATTTTTAATTATTAATATGTTTTTGAGGAACTCAATACACTATTGATCGTACAGTTAACACCCTCTAACATAGCAAATCAATAAAACATCGAATATTGCCTATATCAAACCCCTTGAACACTCTTTTTCAATAGCCTAGTTATGAATATCTGTGTAAATATGCCTACTTCATTAAAAATTTGCTAATTTAAGACATACTATTTCATTCCTAACACATGAAACTATACACATTAGATTTATTTTAAAATTTAGAAAAAGTGTGGTATACCTCATTTAATAAAATAATGGTCCTCAATAAAAAAATAAAATATATTATTTTAAATTTTTAATTATTAACGTTTTTATATATATGACAAATTCATTAATGATTGATATTTAAGACATACTATTTCCTTCCTTACACATGAAACTATACACATTAGATTTATATTAATTTAGAAAAAGTATAGTATACCTCATTGCATAAAATAATGATCTAAATAAAAAAAAAATTAATTCATATTTTAATTTTTAATATTAACATGTGTGTATATATGACAAATTCATTAATGATTTGCTTATTTCAGACATATGATTTAATTTCTAACACATTGAACTAGACAAATTAAATTCATTTTTAAATTTAGAAAAAGTATAGTATACGTCATTGCAAAATAATGATCCTTAATAAAAAAAAAAAAATAATACTTATTTTCAATTTTAAATTATTAATGTTTTTGAAAATATACAATTCATTCATGATTCGCTAATTTAGTACATACTAATTCATTCCTTACACTTGAAACTATACAATTAAATTCATTTTTAAATTTAGAAAAGTATAGTATACCTCATTCCATAAAATAATGATTCTAAATAAAAAAAAAATAATTCTTATTTCCAATTTTTAATTATTAACATGTTTTTGACGAACTCAAATATACTATTAATCATACAATTCACACACACTAACATTGCAAATCAATATAACATAGAATATTGCCTATATCGAACCCCTTGACATTAGAACATTATCTTCTTTCACAGCCTTAGTTATGAATATCTGTGTAAATATGCCTACTTCATTAAAAATTTGTTAATTTAAGACATATTTTTTCATTGTTTACAAATGAAACTATAAACATTATATTAATTTTAAAATTTAGAAAATAGTATACCCCTCATTGCATAAATAATGATTCTAAATAAAAAAAAAATTAATTCATATTCATCAATTTTTATTTATTAACGTTTTTGTAAATATGACAAATTCATTAATGAATTGCTATTTAAGAACATACCCATTCATTTTAAACACATGAAACAATATACATTGAATGTATTTTAAAATTTAGAAAAAATAAAGTATACCTCATTGCATAAAATATTGATTCTAAATAAAAAAAATTAATTCTTATTTTCAATTTTTTATTATTAACGTTTTTGTAAATATGACAAATTCATTAATGATTTGCTAATTTAAGACATACTATTTCATTTCTAAACATGAAACCATATACATTGGATGTATTTTAAAATTTAGAAAAATGGTATACCTTATTTTATAAAATAATGGTCCTCAATAAAAAAAAAAAAATAATACTTATTTTCAATTTTTAATTACTATCGTTTTTATAAATATGACAAATTCATTAATGATTTGCTAATTTAAGACATACTATTGCATTCCTTACACATGAAACTATACACATTAGATTTATTTTAAAATTTTGAAAAAGTATAGTATACCTCATTTAAAAAAATAATGGTCCTCAATAAAAAAAAAGTTAATTCTTATTTTAAATTTTAAATTATTAATATGTTTTTGAGGAACTCAAATACACTATTGATCATACAGTTAACACACTCTAACATAGCAAATCAATAAAACATCGAATATTGCCTATATCAAACCCCTTAACACTCTCTTTTTCATAGCCTTAGTTAGGAATATCTGTGTAAATATGCCTACTCCATTAAAAATTTGCTAATTTAAGACATACTATTTCATTCCTAACACATGAACTAACACTAAGATTTATTTTAAATTTAGAAAAAGTATTGTATACCTTATTGCATAAAATAATGATTCTAAATAAAAAAAAAAAATTTAATTCATATTTTCAATTTTTAATATTAACGTTTTTGTAATATGACAAATTCATTATTGATTTGCTTATTTCAGACATATGATGAATTTCTAACACATTGAACTAGACAAATTAAATTTATTTTAAATTTAGAAAAAGTATAGTATACCTCATTGCATAAAATAATGATCCTTAATAAAAAAAAAAAATTTAATTCATATTTTCAATTTTTAATTATTAACGTTTTTGTAAATATGACAAATTCATTAATGATTTGGCTAATTTAAGACATCTTATTCATTTTTAACACGTGAAACTATACACATAAGTTTTATTTTAAAATTTAGAAAAAGTATTGTATACCTCATTGCATAAAATAATGATTCTAATAAAAAAAAAAAATTAATTCATATTTTCAATTTTTATTAACGTTTTTGTAAATATGACAAATTCATTAATGTTTTGTTAATTTAAGACATACTAATTCATTCCTTACACATTGAACTAGATAAATTAAATTCATTTTTAAATTTAGAAAAAGTATAGTATAACTCATTGCATAAAATAATGATCCTTAATAAAAAAAAAAAAAATTAATTCTTATTTTCAATTTTAATTATTAACATGTTTTTGACGAACTCAAATATACTATTAATCATACAATTCACACACACTAACATTGCAATCAATATCACATAGAATATTGCCTATATCGAACCCCTTGAACATTATCTTCTTTCAACAGCCTTAGTTATGAATATTGTGTAAATATGCTACTTCATTAAAATTGCTAATTTAAGACATACTATTCATTCCTAACACATGAAACTATACACATAAGTTTTCTTTTAAAATTTAGAAAAAGTATTGTATACCTTATTCCATAAAATAATGATTCTAAATAAAAAAAAATTAATTCTTATTTTCAATTTTTTATTATTAACGTTTTTGTAAATATGACAAATTCATTAATGATTCACTAATTTAGTATATAGTTATTCATTCCTTACACTTGAAACTATACACATTAGATTTATTTTAAAATTTAGAAAAAGGATAGTATACCACATTGCATAAAATAATGATTCTAAATAAAAAAAAAATTAATTCTTATTTTCAATTTTTAATTTTTAGCATGTGTGTAAATATGACAAATTCATTAATGATTTGATAATTTAAGACATACTATTTCCTTCCTTACACATGAAACTATACACATTAGATTTATATTAAAATTTAGAAAAAATATAGTATACCCCATTGCATAAAATAATGATTCTAAATAAAAAAAAATTAATTTTTATTTTCAATTTTTAATTATTAACATGTGTGTATATATGACAAATTCATTAATGATTTGCTTATTTCAGACATATGATTTAATTTCTAACACATTGAACTAGACAAATTAAATTCATTTTTAAATTTAGAAAAAGTATAGTATACGTCATTGCATAAAATAATGATCCTTAATAAAAAAAAAAAAATAATACTTATTTACAATTTTAAATTATTAATGTTTTTTAAAATATGACAAATTCATTCATGATTCGCTAATTTAGTACATACTAATTCATTCCTTACACTTGAAACTATACAAATTAAATTCATTTTAAATTTAGAAAAAGTATAGTATACCTCATTGCATAAAATAATGATTCTAATATCTAAAAAACAAAAAATTGTTATGTTCAATTTTCAATTTTATTAACATGTGTGTAAATGTGACAAATTCATTAATGATTTGCTAATTAAGACATACTATTTCATTCCTTACACATGAAACTATACACATTAGATTTATTTTAAAATTTAGAAAAAGTATAGTATACCTCATTGCATAAAATAATGATTCTAAATAAAAAAAAATTAATTCATATTTTAAATTTTTAATTATTAACGTTTTTGTAAATATGACAAATTCATTAATGATTGCTAATTTAAAACATACTATTTCATTTTTACACATGAAACCATATACATTGATGTATTTAAAATTAGAAAAAATATAGTATACCTCATTGCATAAAATAATGATTCTAAATAAAAAAAAATTAATTCAAATTTTAAATTTTTAATATTAAGTTTTTTGTAAATATGACAAATTCATTAATGATTTGCTAATTTAAGACATACTATTTCATTCCTAACACATGAAGCTATACACATTAGAGATATTTTAAAATTTAGAAAAAGTATAGTATAACTCATTGCATAAAATAATGATTCTAAATAAAACAAAATAATTGTTATTTTCATTTTTATTATTAACATGTGTGTAAATATGACAAATTCATTAATGATTTGCTAATTTAAGACATACTATTGCATTCCTTACACATGAAACTATACACATTAGATTTATTTTAAAATTTTGAAAAAGTATAGTATACCTCATTAAAAAAATAATTGTCCTCAATAAAAAAAAAGTTATTCTTATTTTAAATTTTTAATTATTAATATGTTTTTGAGGAACTCAAATACACTATTGATCATACAGTTAACACACTCTAACATAGCAAATCAATAAAACATCGAATATTGCCTATATCAAACCCCTTGAACACTCTCTTTTTCAATAGCCTTAGTTATGAATATCTGTGTAAATATGCCTACTTCATTAAAAATTTGCTAATTTAAGACATACTATTTCATTCCTAACACATGAAACTATACACATAAGTTTTATTTTAAAATTTAGAAAAAGTATTGTATACCTCATTGCATAAAATAATGATTCTAAATAAAAAAAAATTAATTCATATTTTCAATTTTTAATTATTAACGTTTTTGTAAATATGACAAATTCATTAATGATTTGTTCATTTAAGACATACTAATTCATTTCTTACACATTGAACTAGATAAATTAAATTCATTTTTAAATTTAGAAAAAGTATAGTATAACTCATTGCATAAAATAATGATCCTTAATAAAAAAAAAAAAATTAATTCATATTTTCAATTTTTAATGATTAACGTTTTTGTAAATATGACAAATTCTTTAATGATTTGCTAATTTAAGACATACTATTTCATTCCTAACACATGAAACTATATACATTAGATTTATTTTAAAATTTAGAAAAAGTGTGGTATACCTCATTTAATAAAATAATGGTCCTCAATAAAAAATAAAATAATATTTATTTTAAATTTTTAATTATTAACGTTTTTAAATATGACATATTCATTAATGATTTGATAATTTAAGACATACTATTTCCTTCCTTACACATGAACTATACACATTAGATTTATATTAAAATTTAGAAAAAATATAGTATACCCCATTGCATAAAATAATGATTCTAAATAAAAAAAAATTAATTTTTATTTTCAATTTTTAATTATTACATGTGTGTATATATGACAAATTCATTAATGATTTGCTTATTTCAGACATATGATTTAATTTCTAACACATGAACTAGACAAATTAAATTCATTTTTAAATTTAGAAAAAGTATAGTATACGTCATTGCATAAAATAATGATCCTTATAAAAAAAAAAAAATAATACTTATTTACAATTTTAAATTATTAATGTTTTTTAAAATATGACAAATTCATTCAT
>NW_026083373.1:0-27789 GCF_020184175.1 Aphis gossypii
GATTTCAAAAAGAAGCATCATTAATTCATATATTTTATTTGGTATTTCCAATATTCCCTGCATTTATAACCTTAAATTCAGTATTATACTCAATAAAGTATCCATGAATTCCATTTATTTTCTGGAATATTCAAAGAATTCTTGAATAAGTGACCTCAAATATGTATGATTTCAAAAAGAATCATCATTAATTCATATATTTTTCTTGGTATTTCCAAGATTCCTTGCATTAATAACCTTAAATATGTATGATTTCTAATAATTTCTCAATTAATTCCATTTTTTTCTGAACTTTCCAAGATTCCCTGCATTTATAACCTTAAATTCAGTATTATACTCAATGAAGTATCCATGAATTCCATATATTTTCTTGAATATTCAAAGAATTCTTGAATTAGTGACCTCAAAAATGTATGATTTCAAAAAGAATCTTCATCAATTCATATATTTTTCTTGATATTTCCAAGATTCCTTGCTTTTTTAACCTTTAATATGTATGATTTCTAATAGAATCTTTATTCATTCATATATTTTTCTTGATATTTCCAAGATTCCTGGCATTTGTAACATTAAATATGTATGGTTTTTAATATTTTCTTAATTAATTCCATTTTCTTCTGAACTTTCCAAGATTCCCTGCATTTATAACCTTAAATTCAGTATTATATCAATGAAGTACCATGATTCCATTTATTTTCTTGAATATTCACAGAATTCTTTAATAAGTGACCTCAAAAATGTATGATTTCAAAAAGAAGCATCATTAATTCATATATTTTATTTGGTATTTCCAATATTCCTTGCATTTATAACCTTAAATTCAGTATTATACTCAATAAAGTATCCATGAATTCCATTTATTTTCTGGAATATTCAAAGAATTCTTGAATAAGTGACCTCAAATATGTATGATTTCAAAAAGAATCATCATTAATTCATATATTTTTCTTGGTATTTCCAAGATTCCTTGCATTAATAACCTTAAATATGTATGATTTCTAATAATTTCTCAATTAATTCCATTTTTTCTGAACTTTCCAAGATTCCCTACATGTATAACCTTAAATTAGGTATTATATTCAATAAAGTATCCATGAATTCCATTTATTTTCTGGAATATTCCAAGAATCCTTGTATTAGTGACCTCAAAAGTGTATGATTTCAAAAAGAATCATCATTAATTCATATATTTTTCTTGGTATTTCCAAGATTCCTTGCATTATTAACCTTAAATATGTATGATTTCTAATAGAATCTTTATTCATTCATATATTTTTCTTGATATTTCCAAGATTCCTGGCATTTGTAACATTAAATATGTATGATTTCTAATATTTTCTTAATTAATTCCATTTTCTTCTGAACTTTCCAAGATTCCCTGCATTTATAACCTTAAATTAAATATTATATCCGATAAAGTATCCATGAATTCCATTTATTTTCTTGAATATTCACAGAATTCTTTAATAAGTGAAATCAAAAATGTATGATTTCAAAAAGAAGCATCATTAATTCATATATTTTATTTGGTATTTCCAATATTCCCTGCATTTATAACCTTAAATTCTGTATTATACTCAATGAAGTATCCATGATTTCCATTTATTTTCAGGAATATTCCAAGAATTCTTGTATCCGTGACCTCAAAAATGTATGATTTCAAAAAGAATCATTATTAATTCATATATTTTTCTTGGTATTTCCAAGATTCCTTGCATTTATAACCTTTAATATGTATGATTTCTAATTATTTATCAATTAATTCCATTTTTTTCTGAACTTTGCAAGATTCCCTGCATTTATAACCTTAAATCCAGTATTATACTCAATGAAGTATCCATGAATTCCATATATTTTCTTGAATATTCAAAGAATTCTTGAATTAGTGACCTCAAAAATGTATGATTTCAAAAAAAATCATCATTCATTCATATATATTTCTTGATATTTCCAAGATTCCTGGCATTTGTAACATTAAATATGTATGATTTCTAATATTTTCTTAATTAATTCCATTTTCTTCTGAACTTTCCAAGATTCCCTGCATTTATAACCTTAAATTAAATATTATATCCGATAAAGTATCCATTAATTCCATTTATATTCTGGAATTTTCCAAGAATTCTTGTATTAGTGACCTAAGAAATGTATGATTTCAAAAAGAATCTTCATCAATTCATATATTTTTCTTGATATTTCCATGATTCCTTGCTTTTTTAACCTTTAATATGTATGATTTCTAATAGAATCTTTATTCATTCATATATTTTTCTTGATATTTCCAAGATTCCTGGCATTTGTAACATTAAATATGTATGGTTTTTAATATTTTCTTAATTAATTCCATTTTCTTCTGAACTTTCCAAGATTCCCTGCATTTATAACCTTAAATTCAGTATTATACTCAATGAAGTATCCATGAATTCCATTTATTTTCTTGAATATTCACAGAATTCTTTAATAAGTGACCTCAAAAATGTATGATTTCAAAAAGAAGCATCATTAATTCATATATTTTATTTGGTATTTCCAATATTCCTTGCATTTATAACCTTAAATTCTGTATTATACTCAATGAAGTATCCATGATTTCCATTTATTTTCAGGAATATTCCAAGAATTCTTGTATCCGTGACCTCAAAAATGTATGATTTCAAAAAGAATCATTATTAATTCATATATTTTTCTTGGTATTTCCAAGATTCCCTGCATTTATAACCTTAAATTCAGTATTATACTCAATAAAGTATCCATGAATTCCATTTATTTTCTTGAATATTCAAAGAATTCTTGAATAAGTGACCTCAAATATGTATGATTTCAAAAAGAATCATCATTAATTCATATATTTTTCTTGGTATTTCCAAGATTCCTTGCATTTATAACCTTAAATATGTATGATTTCTAATAATTTCTCAATTAATTCCATTTTTTTCTGAACTTTCCAAGATTCCCTGCATTTATAACCTTAAATTAGGTATTATATTCAATAAAGTATCCATTAATTCCATTCATTTTCTGGAATTTTCCATGAATTCTTGTATTAGTGACCTCAATAATGTATGATTTCAAAACGAATCATCATTAATTCATATATTTTTCTTGGTATTTCCAAGATTCCTTGCATTTATAACCTTTAATATGTATGATTTCTAATTATTTATCAATTAATTCCATTTTTTTCTGAACTTTGCAAGATTCCCTGCATTTATAACCTTAAATCCAGTATTATACTCAATGAAGTATCCATGAATTCCATATATTTTCTTGAATATTCAAAGAATTCTTGAATTAGTGACCTCAAAAATGTATGATTTCAAAAAAAATCATCATTAATTCATATATTTTTCTTGGTATTTCCAAGATTCCTTGCATTATTAACCTTAAATATGTATGATTTCTAATAGAATCTTTATTCATTCATATATATTTCTTGATATTTCCAAGATTCCTGGCATTTGTAACATTAAATATGTATGATTTCTAATATTTTCTTAATTAATTCCATTTTCTTCTGAACTTTCCAAGATTCCCTGCATTTATAACCTTAAATTAAATATTATATCCGATAAAGTATCCATTAATTCCATTTATTTTCTGGAATTTTCCAAGAATTCTTGTATTAGTGACCTAAGAAATGTATGATATCAAAAAGAATCTTCATCAATTCATATATTTTTCTTGATATTTCCATGATTCCTTGCTTTTTTAACCTTTAATATGTATGATTTCTAATAGAATCTTTATTCATTCATATATATTTCTTGATATTTCCAAGATTCCTGGCATTTGTAACATTAAATATGTATGATTTTTAATATTTTCTTAATTAATTCCATTTTCTTCTGAACTTTCCAAAATTCCCTGCATTTATAACCTTAAATTATATTATATCCATTAAATCCATTTTTTTCTGGAACTTTCCGAGACCCCCTACATTTATAACTTTAAATTAGTATTATATCCAATAAAGTCTCCATTATTTCCATTTTTTTCTGGAATGTTCCAAATAATCTTGTATTTGTTAATTCAAATAAGTTTTATATCCAATTAAGTTTTCCATTTTTTTCATTTTTTTCTGGTTTTTTCCAAGAATGCTTTTATTATACTTGAAAAATTCCATATTTTTGAAGGAAAATCGTTACAAAATGGAATAATAAACTATGGAAACTGTAACTATAATAAATTGTTTGTTTTACTAATCGTTTTTGATCCTACGTTGTATTTAACACTTAAATAATTCCATATTTTTACATATATATATATATATCAATATATATTATATCAATGCAAGCATTGGAATTTGAATATTCTATTCACAGTTAAAAGAATTTTTTGCTAGTTTGGATATACCTGCATTTCGTAGTTATACTTATGAGTCGCGTTTTTCTAAAATCAGTAAAGTCATTGATGAATCTGCTTGGAAACAAATGCAACTTGCTTGTTTTGAGGAAAAGCGATTGGCATTAGAAGCTGGAGATTTTGATTCGGACGGAGTTCCTATGTGTCCAGTAGTTTCCGATGGTCAATGGGGAAAACGCAATTATAAAACGAAATACAATGCGTTATCGGTAGCAGTAAGCTAAAATAACTAATGTATTTATTAATTAATCATCCAATTAGATTTATACTTTTTAAATGAATTTATATTTTTGACTTCATAATCTAACACAAAATATTGATTTTGAAAGGCTTCTATTATAAGATTTCGTTCAAACAAAATGTTATTCGTTTGGATAAGAAACCGTTACTGCTGTATATGTGAGAGATCAGGTACATTAAAATTAAAGGCTAACGAACATAATTGTTTTTTAAACTGGCGTAAAAGTGCGACAGGAATGGAAGCAGACGGTATAGCAGAAGAATTTGCCAAAAGTATAGAAATGCATGGGTTAAAATATAGTAGATTAATTGGTATTATTATTTTTCCTTCAATTTAAATAGTCAATATCATAAAGCATAAACAATACTTAAAATTATAGGGGATGGTGATAGCAGTGTAGTCAAACGCCTGAATGAAATAAAAAAAATTGAATGCCGAAATCACTTGTTAAGAAACTACAGCACTAAAATAATGCAAATTACCAAAAATTGTAAATATCCTGTATTATTGAGAAAATTTTTAAGTTCAAATATAACAAAATTCAGTATTGCAATTAGGATGGCAATATAATATCGCAAAGAGTTATTAGAAACATAATCACAAAAATAAAAGGTATACCACTTTTTTTTTTATATAAATTTTAGAATATAAATTAACAATTTTTTTTACTTTAATAAATGTAGGATTTATATTTTATATTAATCTATACTACTATATTTCTGTGTGTAATTGCGGGTTTTCTAGTGATCGGCGTTATCGATCAATGTGAATCGACCGTCGTCCGTATCTAGACCGGTCGAGCGATATTTATTTTTATTAATTAATTGTATTGTGTGTGTGTGTGTATGCCGATCGGCCAGACGACCTGCGTACAGCTATTATATTATAGTCAGTCTTGAGATACGTGTCGCGATGACCGTTTCTCCATCAATAAAAGTAATAAAGGAAAGCATTATTTTTTTGTTAAGTATTACGATTTGTCTACGTTTATATGAACCCCTCTTACATAAAAAAAAAAGAACTTAAAGAAGACATACTGAACAGTCCTTACCACATTTTGGGACAGCATGAAAAATGTGCAGCTTACTTTTGTAAAAAAAATAATACTGAAGAAAATTGTGTCCCAGAAGCAGAAAAGTGCGGCCGAATGAGTGAAATATCGATATTAATAAAATGAGTAGTTGACCATGCAAGCAGTCTTATCCTTGATCTTACCAATAATTTGTGCGAGCAATTTAACAATATGGTAAATAAAATATTGGTGGAAAGAGAATACATTTTTCATTAAAACAGTCGTACAGCACGAGGATAAGAGCTGCAATCATTTCATTTAACTTAGGCGGTTATTTGTTGAGAGCGATTCACAAAAATATCATGAAAAAAAGTCCAGGTAATGAATTAAAATTGTTTCGGGTTTTTGCCAAATGTCAAATTCATAAAACAAATAGTCAGGTGTTTTTCATTATGTTTTATTATTATATGTTTCATTGTATTTTACATTATTATTTATATATTACATCAATTTTGATTATAGGCACAGTAGGAAAAAAATTTCTAGCAATGAAAAATAAAAAAAAATGTGTACTGTATCAAAAGAAGACTTCAATTTCCAACGCGTCGTGTGAAAAAAACCAAATGTACCGGTCCTGATGAATTTTATGGCCTTGCAGAACCTTTAGCAGCAGAAGAAAGGATGACCACACAGCTCATGATAGAAAAAAACAACAATAATTTATTAAAAATTTAACGTTGACACAAAAAGAAAGTGAAGTATTAGAGCTAGAGACACGAGACCAAAGTTGTAATCAAAAATGGTATTCTGAAAGGCGAAATCGATTAACAGCGTCCAATTTCGGAAAAATTATTAAAATGAGACCCACAACATCGTGTAGGAACATAGTTTATGAATTACTATATAATTCATCTACTTTTAATAGCAAAGAGTCAGTACAATGCAGGTATAGAAAAAGTATGGAAAAGTTGGCTATTGAAAAATTTGAAAAAGTAACAAATTTAAAAGTAAACCATTGCGGGTTGCTTATAGACAATATATTGCCATATCTAGGAGCATCGCCAGGTAGATAAATTTAATTTAATTTATATTTAATTTAAGAAATGTAATTTATTTCAGATGGAATTGTAGATGATAACACAATTTTAGAAATTAAATCACCTTATTCTACTAAAGATTGTATCAGTTTACAAGAGGCTATTCACACTGGAAAGGTATAAAGAGTATACCTATTTAATTTTGTAAATTTATACTGTATTATAATAATATCTATGAGCAACTATATTATTAAATTATTTTATAAATAACATATTTAACTCAAAATGAAAATGGGCAAATATTATTAAAAAAAGACTACAACTATTTTTACCAAATTATTGGTCAGTTGTATGTAACAAAAAAACATTATTGTTATTTTGTAGTATTTACAAAACAATGGATACATATTGAGAAAATAAAATATGATCTTAACTTTTGGCATGCAAATATGGAACAAAAATTAAAAAAGTAAAGATATTATACATAAATTATTTAAATAATAATTCATAATTTATATTTTTAATTAACATTAATTCTTTGTTTAATAACAAAATAATTAAATTTTATATTAAAGATTTTACTGCGAATGTATTTTGCCAGAAATCATAGACCCGCAATATGGAAAAAGAATGTCAAAAAGTGATATAATTGAACCGGATTTTATTATAAAAGTACAAAACAAAAAGTTGTCTAATGTTAAAAATATAAAACAACGTCGTACACAACCCGAACTATATTAAAAATGTTTTAATTTTAAAATACCTAAATGTCTTTTTAAAATTAAATTTGGTAGTGTTTTAATTAATTAATTATCAATATCGTTATTATTTTTAAGTTCTGAGTTTCTGACTGCTCGGTTAAAACTTCTTTATTGTGTTATTAGGGTTATTATAGATAGGTACCTACCTTGCATTAATATAATATTATTTTATATTAATATAAATATATTTCTATATAGGAGTTAATATTATGATATATATTAGATTTTAATACACGATAATAACCAATATATTGTATCATGCGGAAGTGTTTAATATTAATTATTATAGTATACTATATTATATATTGATGCGATATAATAAAATATTGGTCATCACAACTGATTGTCATTATAACCAAAATGAAAAAAAAATGTTAATAAGAAGAGTGTTAGGTAATAAATAGATTGCGAGCGCTCCACGTATAACGCATATTGTATTACAATAGTACATTAAAATAGGTACGCTACTATCAACACGACTGTCTTTAGAAGTTTAGAATAATAATGTGACTGTCTCATGAACACGACGCGCGGAGCCCGTCATCGAGATAATGGGCGCGGTTATAGCTTGTCACGACGGCGGCGATTCCGCGCGCAACGCCATCTCTGGAGCTTTGTATACGTTTTAATTTTACTATGACGGCCTCTTAATGATTTCAATATTTTTGAAGAAAAATCGTTTTAAAATGGGAATAAATTAAATGAATTTAATAACCGTAATGAATTGTGTAGTTAAAGAATTTTTTTTGATCCTATGTTTAATATAATACTTAAAGAATTCCATATATTTGAAGGAAAATCGTTTTAATGGGAATATATTATGAAAAAAATTATAACTATAATGAATTATGTGGTTTACGTATCGTTTTTGATCTTTAGTTGAATTTTACACTTAAAACATTCAATATTTTTGAAGGAAAATCGTTATAAAAAGGGATATTAAACTAAGAAAATCGTAACTGTTATGAGTGCTGTGTTTAAAGTAGTATTTTTGATCCTATGTTTAATATTACATTAAGTTATTCCATACTTTTGAAGGAAAATTGTTTTAAAATGGAAATATGTTATAAAATAAATTATAACTGGTAAAAATTCTGTGGTTTACGAATTGTTTTTTATCCTAAGATGAATTTTACACTTTAGGCATTCCATATTATTGAAGGAAAATCGTTATAAAATGGGATAATTAACTAAGAAAATTGTTACTATAATGAATGCTGTGGTTAACGAAATATTTTTGATCCTATGTTTAATATAATACTTAAGGAATTCCATATTTTTGAAGGAAACCGTTTTAAAAGGAGAATACCTATATTACAAGAAAAATTTTAACTGTAATAAATTCTGAGGTTTACGAATTGTTTTTGTTCCTATGTTTAATATATAATACTTAAGGAATTCCATATTTTTGAAAGAAAATAGTTTTAAAATGGGAATATATTATAATAAAAATTATAACTGTAATAAATTTTAAGATTTACGAATCGTTTTTGTTCCTATGTTTAATAAAATACTTAAGGAATTCCATATTTCTGAAGGAAAATCGTTTTAAAATGGGAACTTATTTTAAGAATATTGAAAATAATATGAATTCTATGGTTAACGAATTATTATTGATCAAAAGTTGAATTTTACTCTTAAGAAATTCCTTATTTTTGAAGGAAAATCGTTATAAAATGGAATAATAAACTAAGAAAATCGTAACTATAATAAATTCTGTGATTTACGAATCCATTTTGATCCTATGTTTAATATAATACTTAAGAATTTCAATATTTTTGAAGGAAAATCGTTTTAAAGGGGAATATATTAAAAGAATTTAATTACCCCAATAAATTCCGTGGTTTACGGAACCTAAAGTATACTATACTACACTGCGTTCAGTAACATAAGATTTTTAACGTTTAAAAATTAAAGATATGGGTTTTAACTATACGCGTTAAACTCATAACAAGTTTGTATAAGTAGGTATATTAATTAATATACCTATTTGTATAAGAGTTTAAAATTTAATTCATGATTTTCCATAAGTTTGGCTTACAATAGGTAATTATAAAAGAAGTCGAACGTTGGCAATCAAAAAAAAAGGTTATCCTTGATTTAAATTTTTATGTAATTTTTTTAATTCACTCGTAAAATAACGATTTACTATTAAATAATTTTAGATTTTTGTTACCTATAGTTAATAATTACTAGTCGTAGAAACTTGAAACATACCTACACCAGTTGTTTAAATTGACATTTTCTGTACATGATTTAATTTTTGGGTATTCAGGTCATTAAAACATAAACCACCTTTTTCACTACCCAATTTAAAATATAATATATTTTATGTATTATATCCTGGGCTGACAAACCATCTCTGTTCAGAATCGTTTTTCGTATACAATGATACTTATCATTGGATTCAAATTTAAGTAATTTAACACTCTTACATATACATAATTCATACGGCGCGGCGTCTAATGCACAGTAGTGCGGTACCCACTTGACCGTGTTTTGTTTTTATTCCGGAAATTTGATAATTTTTCCTCGGATATAACAATTAATAATTCATAAATTTATCTATAATTGGATACCTACTCAAATTGAAAAAACTCATAGGTACTTGATAAAATGTTCACCGTGTATTATATTTTCTATACTAAAAAATAATTAAACACAATATGATTTACCGATTTTATGTATATTATATTATATAGGCATTTATAATATTTTTAATTTGCAATAATTTTATATCTCCCCGTAAAAATATACACAAAACACAAAGTTATTAAATAATCTTACAATAATAAAACAAAAACTTATTTTATAAACACAAGGTACGAATAATAATACCTAATAATTATTATTATTGTTTTTATACAAGATAAGTTTATATGTATGTAATTGAGCGATATATATGACATACTCGGGAAAATGAGCTTTGAACAATATATTGGTACACAAATTAATGTTATATTAATTGTAATCATATTGTACTTCAAACGACGAGAAATGAAACCCGAAAACCTCGACCACAAGAGTGGTTAATTAATAAAATTTTTATATTATATTTTTTTAACAATAATAAAATCATAATATCATAATGTTTACGTTTAGAGCGCATATTTGCTATACCCTAGCTCATTAAATATATATATTATATAATATATTGTATAATAACCTACTACATTTTGTTTATGAAAGTGTAAATATCATGTTTGCATTTCTTAAATTGATCATGGTGAAAACAAACTGCACAACTTTTATGATAATAAATTATATAATATTTTAAAACCTAATAAAATAATAAGTTCCTCCGATTAATAATTATAATGATATTAACTATATACACGAGTCAACGAACGAAAAAAAAACACATAAAATAATAATAATTAATAACCAATGATAAAAATAATAATAATAATAATATGAGAGTTTTTCCACAAAAGTAATATATATATATATAAGTATGTATAATAATATATTAATCATAATATTATATTATATTAATAATAAAAACTTTAATTTGTAGACAATACATTTTGTCGTTCTATGTACAAGAAGACAGTATTATACACGTCACATACTTCACGTATAAATACGTTCGGATAATTACATAATAATAAAAATAATAAAGATAACAATTATTAGCATTGTCGAAGCCGAAATATGTCAACGCGGAGAAGAAATGACTCGTTGGTACTTTCAAACATCCATGAAAGTCGCATTTTTATACAACATTTAATATGCGCGATTATGTTATGATCGTTTTCACCACTTAACGTGTCACACACTTGTCGGTTGATATATATATATAGATAGAGAGAAAGTTCAGTATTTATATTATATAAAATAATAATAATAATAATAATATAAAATTAATAATAATAACGACAAACTCATCGAGTCACCGCCAGTCACATCTATTACATCCCTCGTTATTAATTTATGTACATCGCAATAGATCTCGTATTATATATAACCTAACCAGCGAAGGCAGAACGGGCGGCACCTGAGCGATGGATTTTCGGTTTTCTCGTCTGGCGGTAGTCCGCACAGCGCCGTCCCGTTGTCCCTCGAACTATTACTATAAGCTTATTCGTCGTCGGCCACGTAACCGGCGTTAGCCTTGGCGGCGGTTCCATTACCGTTGGACAACACGGTGGCGCTCATGGGCGCTGGAGGGATCGTCTTCTTGGGCTTCTTCTTTTCGTCCTGACTGTAGTGCGCTGTCCCTTCGAGGGACATGGTCTCTTGACGGTGCGAGTTGCGCACCAGACACCCGAGGGCCAATAGCAGCAACACGGCTCCTGAGGCGAACAGCGCGTATTGCAGTGCGGCTTTGGCCACTGGCGGTGTCTGCGTGGCCAGCTTGAGAAGTTGGATCACGTTGTCGGGCAGTTCGTCGATGCCCTGAATTGGAAATAGACAAAGACATATTATAAATGTGTTTTACGGGTGTAAGAAAATAAGATACACGGTTAATTGTATGGTATCCCTTCGATATTATTATCATTAATTATAAAAAAAAATATCCTATACAAATGCGAGTGTTCCACACTCCTACATAGTCATTCACAATAATTAATCAAGTTTAGTTGTGGATTTAAAAGGAATCAAAGAGAGTCTCTCTAAATATTCTACCACCTATAGGTTTATGGAGTGTTTGTAAGTTCCTTCAAGAAACGTACTAGATGAAAATCACTAGTTTTCTCAGGTCTAATTTTTTTCTTTGATTTCTATCGCAGCACTACAGTGTCACATACTCATAACTTTTTTGTAAAAATCGTTTCGCTTGAAAAAAACCTCTCAAGCTATAGTTATAGTTAAGAAACTAAATGTCTGCAAAATAGACAATTATTTTTTTTAAACGTAACTTTTTTATATATATTTTTTAATATTATTAATTGTTACAAAAATAGTTATTATTTGTTTTTTTAAACTAAAATAACTTTTTTTTTTAAATCAAAAAAATAAATAGGTAAATAAAAACGCTAAGACACAAAAAAATTATTTTTGTATCATACACAAATTTGATTTCTTAAATTACTATGGAGTATAGCTACTAAAGCTTGAGTGATTCTTTTTATGCAAAGCTGTTTCTTATGTTTTTATTTTTATGTTATAATTATGGAACAATTAAAAATGAATTGCTAGGGGCTACTAAAACCTTAGCTAATGTCAACTTTTAGTTACTAAATAAGTATTTATATGAATATATTATTTTATATATATTCTAATATATCATTAAAATTGCCTATATCAAACGCCTTAAAAATACACTATAAGAGTTGAAAAATTTTTGTGATGACTGTAGTATTACTCATATAAGTTAAATATCATATGAACCTAACATGAATAAACTAAAAAAAAAAACAGATAAATATATTGGCAAAAATAGTAATCGGTATAATGAGTATTTAAGGTAATTTAAAAAATAAATTTGAGTAGTAGATACTCAGAATACACTAGGCATTTATCTTAATCTGTAATACACACCTCTTCGAACCATATTATCGGAAACACGATGTCTGGGAAGGTGGCAACTTGTTTGATATCTACTACTTGACTCACAGCAAGATTAATTTGCACACGGGCTCTGGCACGCATGGCCACTCCCATTTCCTATACAAATGAATATTGCAAGTTATTAATGTCGGTGATTTAAATCATACAAGTATTATAATATAAGAAAATGGTCACTCACAGGTTGCACATCTATGTAAAACTCGTGGCGATCAGCGTCTGGCTCGTCCATTCCAAGAACGGCTTCTCTGAGTCGTGGGTCACCCATGTAAAAGTGAGGGAAAGACAGCAGCACCGGAGAGTCTGCAAACAAATATAGCATTTATATGAGTATCGGTACTTAACTCGTGAACATTTACATGTGCGTGCGTAGATAGAGTGACTCACCGTATTGACACAGGCTCACGTTGAACGTTCCGTGAGGTGCACACTGTGGAAAATTGGTTTTTGTTGACATCATAGGCATTGATGTGGTAGAACTGCTAGAACTAGAAGTACTATTAGCACTGGGACTGTTCAGTGAAGGGCAATAGCACTTATTCTCAGGCTCGTGGTCCGGATCAGCGAACGCTCGGTGGTCAGGACCGAATCGATACGCTTTCACTCCTCCCTTACCTTCAACTTGCTTCTTGAATCTGTACAAAAGGAAAATCAAGATGATAAATTAATATTTTTCCTATTAGTAATATAATAAAATTGTATAAATTAACATCGAGTATGTACTTTTTATAACCACCTAACTTTGGTGGAGAGATAGGTAAAAATAATATATCTAGTGAAGGCAAAATTGTTTGATATGTGTAGATACATCGTAATTAGTGATTACTATAAGTTTCATAAATCATAATACGACTAAGGACTTGATAAATATTATAATATTCTCAGTCTGAATTATCCGAACTCGGCATTAGGTACAATATATATTATATATATTGGTGGTATGGTACTCACACTAGAGGTAGTTTTCGACACATATCCTTATCGAAGACATGTAGAACTGTATCAGGTTGGATCCTGGGAGGGAAAAGAGAACCATCGCTTCCGCCAGACATACGATTACATGAATC
Source organism: Aphis gossypii (assembly GCF_020184175.1). Taxonomy (NCBI): domain Eukaryota; kingdom Metazoa; phylum Arthropoda; class Insecta; order Hemiptera; family Aphididae; genus Aphis; species Aphis gossypii. The sequence goes on from NW_026083373.1 coordinate 13,992, forward strand.
GGTGGTCCAATGTGGCAAATGTGTACGTCCGTTGAACTTGTCCAGGGCGGCGAAAAGCCGGATATCCGTGGCACCAGTGAACACGGTCATATTATCACGTGAAGTTCCGTTTTTCTGTTTTCAGAGTTAAGTAAGAGGTAGAAGTCAAACAGGAAAATCCAGCACGACATGAAAAGAAAAACAACAAGGTTAGATTAGTTCAAAGTAAGTGTGTGACACACAAATTATTGATAGGTATTATGGATGACAATGCGGTGATGGCAGTGAGTGTATACAATATATTTATTTCAAAATGACAAACAAAAACAAACAGACAAATGGTGATTATAGTGCGGGGTGGTTGCAAAAAAAAAAGTAAAACCAACAGTGCAGTGTAGACTGCAATGAGTCGGTGTCGGCGGGTGGGTAGGCGGCGTAAAACCAACGGTGGGCTGAAAACGACAAGAACTCGCTTGTGTCAACAGGTTGGTGATCAAAATGACTGCACGTGACACAGCTGCAGTGCACGAGGTTTTGACAAAATATTTTGGTCCTGACCGGTCGTCCCATTAGTGACATCCTGGTGATTTTGGTTGGATGCACCGTCAGGTACCCGCGCTCTGGCTGATTGTAGTCTTTAACCATAGGAACCCTCTGGATGATGGTTGACCACTTACTTCCACCAAGTATAATGTTGGTACTGGCTGACAGAATTCCATCTAGCAGTGGACCGTCTGCGGACAGGAGTCGGTCCAGACGCAGGTATCCTAACAGTTCGGGTAGTGTTTTCACATCATACTGGTCAACGATGTACTGGAGCTATGTGGTATACACACGACGTAGTGTAATGTACATATTTATTAAAAATGCGGTTTCAAAGGGTGGATAAATGATTATGGAGAAAATGTGCTCAAATAAAATACATTTCAGTAGTGGTAGAAATTACTCAGAAATAAAAAAAATATAATAATTTTATGTTACTTGATTGGTACAATATATATTATTTAAGTAATCAAATAATGCAAAAATTGCGCTTGCTGCAATTTTTAATTAATTTCTTCCGTAGTTCCGTCATAAACATAGTACCTACATTTTTAGTAAACGACAATGGGTTTTTTCACTACAGTTTCATAACATGTTTTATTTGATGAATGGGTGCATGTACTTAGAATGTATATACTAGAAAGGTGGATAATTACTAGTTAATACATTGTTTTAATCATATGAACCTAGGTAATAATTCCCAAGATAAAATATAGGGGACTATCAAATAGATTTCTAAAAAAAAATAATTTTAGATATTTTAAGTAGTAAGTATTTCACGGGGATATATATAGGCAATTTAGATACATTATTTCAAATGCATGTTAACTAATATGCTTTTAACAACATTTAAAACTTATCTCACGTTAATACCACTTTTTGTATACTATTGTAAGTTAAACAGCGTAATTTAATAAGACTGTGGTTTAAATCCACGGAGGAAAACTGATGTTATTATATTTTAAGACTAAAACTACAAAAATTGTTATAGATACCGACCCCATACATCAGACCAAACTCTTCGTACGGCAACTTCTGTTCCTTGGGCACTACATCCTTGGCCAGTTTCAATAACGGATCCTCGTAACCCCACAGCAGTTGACCGACGCTCACTTCGACGAACGGTTTCACCTTCAGAATGTCCATAATACTAGCCATGGCCAACCTCAAAAATCGAGCGGCGTGTTTGCTCTGCGATGTGGCTGACTGTTATAATAAAAGAATATTTATAATATGTCTAACTAATTCACAATTCTTAAAGGAATCAGTAAAAGTGTGTGGATGATATAATATTATGGGTGTATAACTCACCAACATCGGAATGTTTGGTACCACAACTACATCGTCTTCAGAACCAACGCTCTGCTCAGGGTCGAACCTATAAACCTTTTGCTGGTTGTATGTCAGAGTGCCATTGTCGTGGAATGTGAGGTTGACTTTTTCCCATGTTTCCCTGTAAGAACGGATTTAGTTAAAGGTTAGTCATTGGTATAAAATGAGACAAAAATGTTGAACGAATAATATACTACAGAGACTATTTGACAACATAGACCGTACAGTATAATACTATAATATATATTATTTTATATGATATTATACTCACACGTAGACGAACGGACCCAATTCATCCAAGATTGGCTTCTCACGGACTTCACCTGGAGCGACTACATTCAAAAACTCATCGGCATTGGTGACATTGTATACGTACACTTTTAATAAAGGCCGCACAGGTGGTTTACGCCACATCTCGAACGTCTGAGAACCGGGCCGCAGGGTGATTTGCTATAAAAAACACAATCGATATTAGTCGTTAAAATTATGGTTTTTTAAAGTTATATAGTAAAAATGTAGCTATAGGTAGTAAAGTGCCTCCTCCCATTAAAGTAGTCGTTGGGACTGTTAGGAGAGTATAGTGTATACACCTTTAACCCTTTATGACTTGTCCGAATTGGATAACTTTATAGTATAGGTGATATAAAAATTCTAAATTTTAGCAATAGCTAGTAAAAAAATTTTTAGGAAATAGATATTTATAGAAATATCTGTAAGTTATAATTTATCTAAACTGTAATATTTATTATTTATTAATGTTGTGAGTACTGAGTGTTATGACTTATGAATAGTAATAAGAATACTCAAATTCAAGTATACCTGGTATCAATACCCTATAATTCAAATGGTTTATGATTAAAACCGATATTTTTAATTTTTAAATTCTTATTAAATTGTCAAATAATCTAAATCATATCGATATTGTTGTACATTTTATAAAATAATAGGTAATAACTTAATTTCTTAAATGCAAACAAATAAACAAAATATAATTTATCAAAATCTGCTGTAATGAAAATGTCGCAATTACAGATAACTATACAAACAAAACGCAACATTCATTCATCTAAAGACCATAATATATTCGTCGGGTTACATATAAAATGTAATAAATTGCTAAAATCTAGTTGATTGACCATAGGTCATTTAAATCATATTTAAGGAACCATTAGCTCGCTATTTATTTATTAAATATTTAGTGATTATTTATACAACCTGCTAATAGAATATTAACATATAATTTATAATCTATAGACTATAAATGTGACTTAAACGACATTGCAATACCGTTTAAATAACTAATTAATTATGTTTCACAGACAAATTATTATTATCGTGGTGTAAGCAACTTATCAATTCTTTAGTCAACTCCCTCTCCCTATTTTTTTTCCGTTAATCGGTCTTACAATTTGGTGGATAATGTGTTGTTGATATTAAATTATAATATACCTATAATATAGTAATTAATTAATAAGATACTCACGTCATCGATAACCAGCTCAACTGCTGCCGTGAAAAACGCCACCACTAGAAGGCCGCCGACCAAAAGGGCTACGGCTATTGCAAGTACGACCCCTAAAAATGTAAACAATTATTAATTATTATATTACAACATTGATTTTCTAAGGGAATATATATACCTATATATTGGCTATAAAACAAGGACACGGTATAAAAAAGAGGAGCTGCAAAATTTATTCCGGTTTTATTGATAATCATTTCACAAAAATAATAGGTAATATTTTTTTCACGGATCAGTCCATACACAACACATTATATATATATTATAAGTAGGTATAAATGAGCTTAACAACAAACGCCGGGAACGCGGAACGAAAGCCATCCAGATAGTTCATTAAGTTGAAATGAAGAAACCGGCTACGGAGTCCTTGCCGCGGCACTCCGATGTCACGAGCGCGGAAGCGGAAGTGTCGGCGGCCAGGTTACTTGCCTGCCAACCGTTCATATAATATTTGTATTGAGGGATTGTACACCGACGCACGACGACATAGGTATATTTTTTATTGTTATACATAGATACGCAATGCGTGTGCTATTTTACGACGCACAGCATTGAATCACCGACGACGGAAATATGGATTTCCGATGATTTCCCATGATGACCTTTTCCTACAATAATCGGCCGAGCTGAGTCATTTCCGCCGTCCCCGAATTATCACTATCACATGCGTATAACTATGCAGTCATCTTCATCCGGGTACTGACTGTTCAAGTTTGGCGGCAAAATGAGCCGTGAAACCCGAAATGATTATAGTCAACATGATTTAACGTGTGTTATAATAGTTATTTTATAGTGCATTATACACGTTTTATGAACATCGGCGGCGGTGATGTTTAAATATTAATGATATATATTATTCAACGATTGTATCTACGGTGCTATATGATTATAATAATTTTTTTCGGAATAAAATTTTTATCATCACGATAACGACTTTATAATAATAACTATTTTTTTTCACCGCAATAACAGAATAATTGTGCGTGTATCTTCCACAAGGCTGGGCTAAACATAAATCGATCGAAAATTAAAATTACCTTTTTGTTAGTTTCAAGAATAATGATTTTTTTTAATGATAATATCGTGAACAAGTACATTGATGAATATCAAAAAAAAAAAAAATAACAATTATAGGTAATATACTAATATGTATATGAATTATGTATCCGTACATTTACGCACACGATAATTCGTTTATTAGATTTACTTAAGTATAAAAAAAATAAAATTCAACAATCACCGAGAATATGCAAATAATTAAACACTGATAATGCAATAGTACATGAACAAGTTTATTTTTAATAGAATTCCCTTACTGCTGTACCCTCATAACAAGTTAACTGCCTTGAGTATCATATTTGAATTTTATAGGTTGGTGTAAAATTATGATTGGTGATAGCCGATAAGTGAATAACATTTTTGATTCACAAGGTTAATTTTAAATGCTGATTTAAATAATGGTAAGGCAGTCAACTTGTAACCCAATATTTTTTATGAATGTGAACTCTGAGGTTAGGTATAGACCTCAAATTACCCACAAATACACAAACATTTTTCAATTTTTTTTAATCACACGTATACATAAATTATACATAAATATTATTGTGAATAACGTAGCTGTATCCTGAGTAGCTAAAGAAATGTATAAATATTATGTTTGTTCATATGTTATAAGTTTAGGCCAAAAAGCAATTAAATCGAACTGTCAAAACATGTTTCCGTCGATGGTGACTTGTTACAATAGAACAGTAATTTATTTTATTTTTATAGAGGTATAATTTTTATTTATGTTTAGCTAGAGGCTTTTTATCACACATAAAAATATGTACATATCCATTTAATTTGTAATTAAAAATGGTGATAATTATTTTTTTAAAACATAAACTAAAAAGAACACAAACAGAATAACAACACACGGACAAAAACAACCTTAGACATAAAATAAAAAAAAAATAGATTAAATTCTCTTCTTTCCAACAAATTAAACAATTTTAATCTACTCAAGTCACAACCGATAAAATGTGCAACACGTGTTTTTTAAACGAATTTCGTAATAACGTGAAAACGTAAATAAAATAAAATAAACTGCCACCGTGTAAATTTCTTTGAAAAATATTACGTATCGAAATGTACGTAATAACAATATTATTATATTTCAGATACGTCGAAATTGCCTATGTAATACCCCTTAAGAATCGTTACACTGTTGTACCCGCAAATCCGCAATTATTATTAATGTAGCACCTAGGTACTTTTTAATATTGTCCGTGGTCGGTTTCGCAAGCCACGCAAAGACGATGCGCTGAGTTAATACCGCTGAAAATAAATTTCAGCGTATAAATTTAGGGAAATTATAGGAGTTCGTTGAAAATTGAACTCGATTTGGACATGATGAGTACTCACACTTATAAAAAATGTACGACAGATATATTATTATTTATATTATAGGTATACTTTCTGATTATAACGAGCGTGAAGCAACCCAGTTGTTACAACTGCGCTGCTGATAATGATACACCTATCATAATATGGAAATAAAAAAAGTGTCTATCACATCGTTAGCCAAGTCGTCTACGTACATGTATAGGTATTATATTATTATTATATACGCTATTCGCATTCTGCGTCGGTATATGGGTATTGGGTACAAACCACGCGTACAGCCAAGCCGTAAAAACGAATTAGGTATACTCGCAAGTCCGTGCGGGCGCGCATAAGGAGTTATCTAGCGACTCGTCGTTTACCAGATTTTTGTAGATCTGGGAGAGAGGGTCTCTCTACGATTCACCGAGTGATATTTCAATCCAAATAATATATTATTATGCTCTAACGAGCGCTGTATGGCATACAACGCGTTCAGATTAGGACGACTTAGGTACCCACCACAGTATCTCGACGAAAAAGTATGTCCACTTAACATTATAATATAAGCTACGTATCGGACGTGCAGTAAGCTCGTCCTCGGACCTAATTGTATAATCCGACACACACACAAACTCGGCAGTCATCGTGAGTTTATATACGGTCGTAAATGGTCGTGTAAGCAGCGTCAACCTGGCGTATAATTATTGATATTAATTTATGATGATGATAATACGTGAGATATCAGCCGAGGACATCGCGGACGTTTGCGGTCACAGCGTATACCGCTGCGGTATGTTATACCATTAGTTCGCTTGACGTCCTTCTCCGCGAAAACTAGTATATTAGTAGTTATACATTGTTATTGCGATGACATTCCGGTTTTCTTTTTTCCCCGTACCGCGTAATATATATCATCATTCATTTTAATATATAATGTCATTATATTATTATTACTATTATCATTATTGTGTACTTAAACGGTAAGAATATATTATAGTCTTTCCCATATGGTCGTATTTTTTTTTTTCACTTGTTCCGAGAGCGGTGTTCACCTCCAAAAAAAAAAAATAATAATATGAACACTGCCGAAAAACAAACAAACAAAATGACGATTTTCCGCAAGTTTTTTACTCGCTTCCGTCGCTTTACCGGCGTTAAAGGCCGTCGCGTGACAGTCAGAGGTCGACAGCGTTTTTTTTTTATCGTCGAAATATTTTTCCGCCCACCGCGTTTCGTTCCGCAGAATAATGAGTGTACAGCAGCAATGAAAACAAAATCGGAAATACGAAAAAAAAATGTCGCCCAACCTTCTGCTTTGCACGCGGAATATTACGAAATACCTACCATGTTAGTATATTTTTATAAGCGAACAATGACTACTGTATACGCTACACATATTTGCAAGTTGCAGCAATAAAACAATTATACACGATTATTATATTATATCATTATGTTATACTATGTATTGTGCACACGCGCGCTATAAGTCAACATTTCCGAACACGCACCGCGTATCGTCCTAATAAATTTTATCATTACGTACGGCGATGAGATCGGAGTACCTATCGTATCGTATAGTTTTGGTGGTGTCATCAGCGTGCGGCGTCCGTGACCGATATGAGACGGCCGCGGGCTAGTTGTCATGATGAAAACCGAAAAACAAATAAATATGCAATAGCGAAATGCCGCTGAGGCTCGACATAATATTATTATTATGACGTAATAATTATGTTATGATTAAAAACGCAAACGGGGGCCAACCGCGACTCGAGTCTCATAAAAGTATGTATTGTTTTCGTTATCCGCCGGAGCAGCGTTGACCGTCATTTGTCATGAATCAAAAGCACCCATAGATCTGGCCTATGACTCAAAAATTAAAAGATTCTGTGTAATGACTTTTAAGTATACAATAATATTGTTTAAACATATTTAGTTGAAAAAAGTTCAATATCTACTTGTTCACTTGAAAAGTGTTTTATATCAAATCATTTACTACATAGAACCTTATTAAGACAAAATGAATCGTAGTAGATGAACATATTTTGATTGTTATTAACTTATAAATAACTAGTATATTTTTAAATTCAATTAAAACTTAATAGAATTATAGTTTATGTGTATGTTGGAGTTATGAGTTTCTAAGTAATTTTTTTTTCAAATACATAATTAAATTTTTTGATACATCAAAGAAGTAGAATAATTTGATACGAGCGTATATTCATTTTGAACATTTTCAGTTTCATAAACCCCGACACATAGAGCCTTTTCTTTGATGGCGTATATTATATTGTATAGAAGCTGACACGGTTGATGGAAGGTTCGTGATAAACAATAATGAATTCAATCGCTATAGACTTTTTAAAATATAAGGAGATTGCTGTCGTTGTGTGTAATTAACAACTTCATATGAAATATGGTTAATAATAGTTAGCTGTATAATAATGAACTTGTACAGTTAAAACTTATTAATGTTTAGATACTAATCTTTTTCCATGTTAAAAAAAATATCAAAACATACTGCGTGGTTGTATGGCGGGTAATTAAAATGTATAGTATTACACTAAGGACTCTTAATAGTGTTCTACTTAAACCAAACGTAATGAATTGTATATTGACCGCGGTGTGTGTATGTATTCGTAAGAAAAGCATAATATTATTATTGAACTCGTATGAAACTTAAAATGTGATTACATCTTGTCTTAAATTTTTTTGTTTTTAATGAGGACGTATTTTGAAAACAATTTATCGAGCGCCACTGATTATTTATTTACAATATTACTATATTATGTATACGTCGCGGATACCGTTGAATGTGTGCGCGGCGGTACAGAGTAGAACACTATACGCTATAAGGCAGTGACGCGTGCGTGGGAAATCCACATGGACGGGGCCAATAACCGGTCGACTTCCGCGATGTGAAAAAATGTTATCACACAGTCGTAATATACATAAAAATATCTACGTAGGTATTGACGTCACACAGCCACTACACACGATGGTGCTGCGTGTCTCACGCGGTTTGTCCTCATCGATCAGTTTTTTTTCTTTCTAATATTCCAGAGAGAATATCATAACAGTCATCATAATATAGTCCACAGTGCTAAAAACAGATAAAACGTTCTTCTGATTTCTCAAAAATCTGAGAGCTGATTTTTAAATACGGCTCAACTGCTGCAGTATACGACAGCTGCAGGTCAATCGAATCGCGGAATCCGATAATCGGATAGTATTCCGCTAGAGCTGGAAAGTGTATACCTAGTATAGTAATATGTATATTTTAAGGATTAGAGTATAGTGCCAACAGCACTCAACACTTTTAGCAGTACCTATGCGCTTGTATAATAATGTCGAGTGCTAAGTATGGCACATATATGACGGTGTATTTGCACGAGCACGGTGGCGCTGTTGAGACACCCTGTGCATACAATATTATTTATTGTTATTTTAACCTACATCGCTGGAAGTATTCGAAATACCTATACACAGGCAATTCCTACTTATCTTTACCTATATACATATTATATACAGTTCGTCGACAAAGCACACACACGCGTACACAAAAACATTATATGTAGGTAATAGGCGATGCATGTGCGGTTTGACCCGGCCCGACGGAGGACGACCGTGCGAATCGTCCTCGCAGTCTAAAAAATAATGTAACATTTATTATATTATTCGGTTCGCATACGCATATCGTATATATTATAAGTTCTACAGCTCATAAAACACACGTATATAATACTATATAGTAATGTGGGTATTATAAGTGAATGTGCGCCTATAATACGCACTGTGGCACGATGCGTAGGAACGGTCGGAGATTATAATATTATTACCGAGATACGGTCGGTCGTATTATTGCAGTGTATATAGATAGTACACGACGAGTACCGTTACGCCGCCGACAATATTCGTATACGTAGGTAGGTGGCAATCGAACCGCGAGCCGCGTTCCTCGATCTTCGACTTCACTATATATATATATATATATAGCAGTTGCGTATACCGACCGAGGTGTTTCGACGGTCGTAAGGATTCGATGGAAATCTCTTACACGTCAACGCGTATCGCATATAATTATTTTGATTACAGTGATTATATTATGCACTCGCAGAAGATGGCGTGATCGCATCGACGAGTGTTTTGCTATTTTTTGTTATTGTTGTTGTTATACTCGCGGACTATACAGACACGCAACGCGCCAATATTTTGTTCCGCAGTCGTACGTCGACCCGTAGGTACTACGAGATTATACAGCTATAGGCACTTAATGTTTGTTTAATTTTTTCGCGTTCTCTCCGAGTATTTAATAACGATTTTTTTTTTTTATGCTCTTCGCGAATACTTTTGTCGAAATCGGTCGTGACGCATTTTTTTTTTTTTTTTGCTTTGTAACAGAATAACTCTACCCATATAATTAACGAAGTGTAATATTACCGTCGAGATAAAAACCTTATACGAATGAACAAACACCATCGTCGAGACTATAATAATATTATATAGTATATAAATCACGGATACTATCGGTCGAGCTTACCCGCTACCGCGATCTTTGCATAACGTCGACCGACAAAGGTGACAGCGGCTAGAGGCCAAGCGACACGGTCCATATATCGTCCGTCCCCCGACCGACTGCAGTTTTCTCTTGCGGGCGTACGCCAGCTCTGTCGCGTGTATAAGTGTATTATCGTAATATTATATGACGTATAACATTTCAATACACGCGTGGTTATATTCGGTAACGAACGGTCGTTGATATATATAATGTTAGGGTCCAATAGCGTTACATTAAAGCAACGGTATACACACGTTTCTATTGCTTAAATGATTAATGCTCGAAATGTAATTAAGACCAGCTTCACCTCGGCTCATTAAATTATTTCGATCTCGAAACGGTCCGATTGCTGCGCGTAATGTATATATGTGTGTGTGTGTGTATGTGTGCGCGCGCGCGCTAGGGCGAGACTAGACTGGACGTCTCGATTGTTTCGGACAAACCAGCCTAATTATTGATGGTCCAAAAAAAAAAGAAATTTAAAAAATAGTGTACATACCAATTGAAAATCAGACTAAATAATAAACCATTATACGTCTTATATAAGACGTCTTTACACAGTCATTTTTTTCGTAACCTGTACGATCAACTGCTATACAATATACAAAATATGATAATCTTTTAAATCTTCTATAATATTATGCTAGCAGTTACGTATATGAAAAATCATGTGTATCGAACAATTACTAAAATAAATCCACCCATTATGCTAATATAATATAACTAATGTGTTGACGTGCAGTGTAAATATTATAATATACATTACACAATTGCACAGAACGTATATATTAGGTATATACTATATACCTTATGTCAAATTTGAATTTTATTCCCGTTCAAAACATCACACACTAACATCATTATTATATTCTGACCTTATTCTGCATCACGCCGTCGAAAGCCAGATTTGAATAAGGTGTATCACTGGATACACATTTATTACCATAACCGTCACTTATTATGCTTGAGTATTATACACGTACAGAAATAGTGATGGTATATTAAATATATAAAGTATATATTCGCGAATACATGCCGCGCTATAGTTACACGTATTAACCGCAGTCGTGTATTCTATGCGAACTGTTACAATTACTACCTACTCATCCGTCGGTGTAGTGAACTTGAACGATTTAAATTTCACTGTTAATCTAATTATAAATCAAATATACCATAAAATTAAAATGAAACGTTAACATCCGTGACAAGGTTATTTTCCCTGCTCAGCCTACATAATATACAAAATTACGAATATACGCGCCGACGTCGTCTTGTCTTAGGATTCGTGTGAATCGAACAATTTTTTTTCGTTTCCTTCGGTCGGCGGTCAACGCGGTCGGGTAAAACATATATAATATATAATGACATATATTTTAATACGTCATCCCATATAGTCTAGACACGGTTATAATGTCCATACATTTATTTATTTACCTATATAATATAGAAGTGAGCGCAAGGCGGAAAAAACTTTATACGATATTATTCCGTGGCTACGCGGACCGCGACGTTTTGCAAAACTATTCGAACAATCGCGATTCGAAAAACACTATACTCTGTTATGACTAAATGTTTTCGCTTTTAACTCGGCGAGAGGCAAACAAACGTTAGGTACACGTGGTAAAGGTGCACTTGTCCGAGCACGAGCGATATATCAATGCAATCTTATATGTATTACAATACACAATAGTAATGCGCGTGTAGGCGCGTGTGCTCGCACGTACGGAGAAATTTAAATATCTTATTATTGGAGAAAATCGAAACGAAACCGAACGCGGGCGGCACGCGCCCCAAGGACGTAGCCGCCGTCCGATCGACCGTGTCGCTCGCTACACGCCAATTAACCCACCGCCGCCGTTATACATTTTCATAACGGTCGGCTGTTGTACAGTAGTTGTCGACGAGAGGCGGAAAGTTGAGGGGTTGCGCAGTAATATATAATAATATGTATATCGTTACATCGGCGATCGCGGGCGCGTGACGGCTCGCGTGAAAAATCGGTTTCGTAACCGATGCGATGGCCGACAATAGGCCGTCGTCGTCGGCCGTACGTACAATATATAATGTTATATTTTTTAACTACGACAACAATGTGGGTAAGAGTGTTTGGTACGCGCAACAATAATATTTTCGTTGTGATCGCTATAATACCTATTCGGAGTTGGACCGATTTCCCGGAACCCGCGGCGCGCGTATAGCGACAACGCGACCGTACGTGTGCCGTATTTCTTAACCGCGATGACGAACAATCGTACGCGGTCGGAAGGGATTTTCTCTTAGCGACTCTCGACGAAGCACTTTGCGGATGTAATATTATAATATGTCGTGTCGCCTTTGGAATATATCGCAATATTGTTTGGTAACAAAACCGTATAACAGTATAAGAGTTCCCGTTAGTAAACGATTTTCACTTATTTCCTATAGATAATAATATAATATAATAATATCACGACGTGTGATGATAATATGAGCATACCTCTCATGCATCGTTTCTCAACCATTTTAGTGTCACGACCCCTAAAAATAGATATAAAATATGATACTTCGCGATCCTCTATCTCTATATTAACTATTAAGTAAGTACAAATTTGAACAATAAAAATATCTATATCATTAACCGATCAACCAAACGAAATGTACCATTTCGAATATCAATTTACAAATACCACGCGTGTAGTAATTTAAACTGGTTACCCCTAGTTAAGGTGATCGCTACCCCTTAGGGTCAGGTTAAGTCACGTCCCAGTTTAATGTAACGTTCAATTCAGATGTTCTTTATCGTTAACCCTAGAGAAGACACTATATAGAACCCGTTCGGTTATAGAACCGTTTTTGTGTTGTTATAGCTTATAGTATTACAATCTACAGGTAAATTAACCAATTATCAGACTTAAAATAGGCAAGAACGCATATTTCGCTATCGTCGTTATGTGTTTTTAGTATTTTACATAATATTATATGTACCTAATCGTAACTCGGTCGAGAATTAAAAAATATCGTTAAAAGAAACTCGACACGAAATAACTGCAGCAGCTAATGTTCTTATACGAGTACATACGTACAATCCATCATATAGGTCAATCTCGTCCGATTTTAACGCAAACAATGCAAAAAAAAAAAAATACGTCAATCGCATGTAACAAATGCTTGGACAAAAATATCGTTTTTCGGTGTCTACACGACCCTTTCGCAACGACGTTGAAAAATGCATTTGTACGTAATTTACGACGAGATTTGACCTACTGCGGATTGTTGCTTACTGGGATCCCGTTCGGCCTGCGTCCACGTGATCCGCGAACGACCCACGACGGTGACGGCCGCTCTGCCGAGTATGAACAACGCGTTTTTCTTGCGGGACCGGATGCGACGGCGGTCCGGCGACGGCGACGGCGACGGAGACGACGTCCAGCGCGCCTTCCGGCGGACGGCGCTGCTCGCGGTCCGCCGGCGCGCCGAAGTCGGTTGAACCGCGTTTTCCCGGCGCCGGAGAGTCTCCTGCTCGG
>NW_026083374.1:0-36536 GCF_020184175.1 Aphis gossypii
GATTATATTGGATTAATACATATTTAATGTATGATGCAAGGAATCTTTGAAAAATCTAGAAAATATTGATTTTACAAGATTCTAATGCAAATAATACATATTTGAGATTATAAATGCAAGGAATCATGAAAAATCTAAAAAAATATTGAATTTTACGAAGATCTAATGAAATAATACATATTTGAGGTTATATATGCAAGGAATCATTGAAAAATCTAGAAAAATATTGAATTTTACGAAGATTCTAATGGTAATAATACAAATTTGAGATTATACATTCAAGGAATTAGGTGATATTTTTAGATATAATACATATTTAAGTTTCTGAATTCAAGGAATCTTGGATAATTCAGAAAAAAATGGAATAATGGTAATTTTTGGATATAATACATATTTAAGGTTATAATGCAAGGAATCTTGGAAAAATCCAGAGAAAAATGGAATAAATGGTGAATTCTTTGGATATATACATATTTAAGGTTATGAATGCAAGGAATCTTGGAATAATCTAGAAAAATATTGAATTTTACGAAGATTATAATGGAATAATACATATTTGAGGTTATAAATTCAAGGGATCTTGGAATAGTCCAGAAAATAATGGAATAAATGGTGATATTTTGGATATAATACATATTTGAGGTGATATGTAAGGAGTCATTGAAAATCTAGAAAAATCTTGAATTTTAGGAAGATTATACTGGAAATAATACATATTTGAATTTATAAATTCAAGGATTCTTGGAAAATTCCAGAAAATAATGGAATTAATGGTGATATATTGGATATAATACAAATTTGAGATTATACATTCAAGGAATAGTTGATATTTTTAGATATAATACTATATTAAGGTTACGAATGCAAGGAATCTTGGAAAAATCCAGAGAAAAATGGAATAAAATTGTGAATTCTTTGGATATAATACATATTTAAGGTTATGATTTAAGGAATCTTGGATAAATTCAGAAAAAAAAATGGAAAATGGTAAATTTTTTTGGATATAATTCATATTTAAGGTTACGAATGCAAGGAATCTTGGAAAAATCCAGAGAAAAATGGAATAAATGGTGAATTCTTTGGATATAATACATATTTAAGGTTATGAATGCAAGGAATCTTGGAATAATCTAGAAAAATATTGAATTTTACGAGGATTATAATGGAAATATTACATATTTGAGGTTATAAATGCAAGGAATCATTGAAAAATTCCAGAAAATAATATAATTAGTGGTGATATTTTTTGATATAATACATATTTAAGGATATAAATTCAAGGAATCTTGGAAAAGTCCAGGAAAAAATGGAATGAATCTTGATTATATTGGATATAATACATATTTAATGTTATGAATGCAAGGAATCTTTGAAAAATCTAGAAAAATATTGAATTTTACGAAGATTATAATGGTAATAATACAATTTGAGATTATACATTCAAGGAATTATGTTGATATTTTTAGATAAATACATATTTAAGGTTATGAATTCAAGGAATCTTGGATAATTTCAGAAAAAAATGGAATAAATGGTAAATTTTTTGGATATAATACATATTAAGGTTACGAATGCAAGGAATCTTGGAAAAATCCAGAGAAAAATGGAATAAATGGTGAATTCTTTGGATATAATACATATTTAAGGTTATGAATGCAAGGAATCTTGGAATAATCTAGAAAAATATTGAATTTTACGAAGATTCTAATGGAAATAATACAATATTGGGGTTATAAATGCAAGGAATCATTGAAAAATCTAGAAAAATATTGAATTTACGAAGATTCTATGCAAATAATACATATTGAGGTTGTAAATGCAAGGAATCATTGAAAAATCCAGAAAATAATGGAATCAATGGTGATATTTTTGGATATAATACATATTTGAGGTTATAAATGCAAGGAATCTTGGATAATTTCAGAAAAAATGGAATAAATGGTAAATTTTTTGGATATAATACATATTTAATGTTATGAATGCAAGGAATCTTTGAAAAATCTAAAAAAATATTGAATTTTACGAAGATTCTAATGCAATAATACATATTTGAAGTTATAATGCAAGGAATCATTGAAAAATTCCAGAAAATAATGGATTAAGTGGTGATATTTTTGGATATAATACATATTTAATGTTATGAATGCAAGGAATCTTTGAAAAATCTAGAAAAATATTGAATTTTACGAAGGTTCTAATGCAAATAATACATATTTGAGGTTATAAATGCAAGGAATCATTGAAAAATTCCAGAAAATATGGATTAGTGGTGATATTTTGGATATAATACATATTTAAGGATATAAATTCAAGGAATCTTGGAAAAGTCCAGGAAAAAATGGAATGAATCTTGATTATATTGGATATAATACTTATTTTAGGTGATAAATGTAAGGAATCATTGAAAAATTTAACAAAATATTGAATTTTACGAAGATTCTAATGGAAATATTACATATTTGAAGTTAAATTCAAGGAATCTTGGAATATTCCAGAAAATAATGGAATTAATGGTGATATTTTTGGATATAATACATATTTGAGGTTATATATGCAAGGAATCATTGAAAAATTCCAGAAAATAATGGAATAAGTGGGGATATTTTTGGATATAATACATATTTAAGGATATAAATTCAGGGAATCATGAAAAGTCCAGGAAAAATGGAATGAATCTTGATTAATTGGATTTAATACTTATTTTAGGTGATAAAAGTAAGGAATCTTTGAAAAATCTAAAAAAATATTGAATTTTACGAAGATTCTAATGGAAATAATACATATTTGGGGTTATAAATGCAAGGAATCATTGAAAAATCTAGAAAAATATTGAATTTTACGAAGATTCTAATGCAAATAATACATATTTGAGGTTGTAAATGCAAGGAATCATTGAAAAATCCAGAAAATAATGGAATCAATGGTGATATTTTTGGATATAATACATATTAGAGGTTATAAATTCAATGAATCTTGGATAATTTCAGAAAAAAATGGAATAAATGGTGAATTTTTTGGATATAATACATATTTAATGTTATGAATGCAAGGAATCTTTGAAAAATCTAGAAAAATATTGAATTTTACGAAGATTCTAATGGAAATAATATATATTTGAGGTTATAAATGCAAGGAATCATTGACAAATTCCAGAAAATAATGGAATAAGTGGTGATATTTTTGGATATAATACATATTTGAGGTTAGAAATTCAAGGAATCTTGGATAATTTCAGAAAATAATGGAATTAATGGTGATATATTTGGATATAATACATATTTAGGGTTATGAATTTAAGGAATCTTGGATAATTTCAGAAAAAAATGGAATAAATGGTAAATTTTTTGGATATAATACATATTTAAGGTTACGAATGCAAGGAATCTTGGAAAAATCCAGGAAAAAATGGAATGAATCTTGATTATATTGGATATAATACATATTTAATGTTATGAATGCAAGGAATCTTTGAAAAATCTAGAAAAATATTGAATTTTACGAAGATTCTAATGCAAATAATACATATTTGAGATTATAATGCAAGGAATCATTGAAAATCTAGAAAAATATTGAATTTTACGAAGATTCTAATGGAAATAATACATATTTGAGGTTATATATGCAAGGAATCATTGAAAAATCTAGAAAATATGAATTTTACGAAGATTATAATGGTAATAATACAAATTTGAGATTATACATTCAAGGAATTATGGTGATATTTTTAGATATAATACATATTTAAGGTTATGAATTCAAGGAATCTTGGATAATTTCAGAAAAAAATGGAATAAATGGTAAATTTTTTGGATATAATACATATTTAAGGTTACGAATGCAAGGAATCTTGGAAAAATCCAGAGAAAAATGGAATAAATGGTGAATTCTTTGGATATAATACATATTTAAGGTTATGAATGCAAGGAATCTTGGAATAATCTAGAAAAATATTGAATTTTACGAAGATTATAATGGTAATAATACATATTTGAGGTTATAAATTCAAGGAATCTTGGAATAGTCCAGAAAATAATGGAATTAATGGTGATATTTTTGGATATAATACATATTTGAGGTGATAAATGTAAGGAGTCATTGAAAAATCTAGAAAAATCTTGAATTTTAGGAAGATTATACTGGAAATAATACATATTTGAATTTATAAATTCAAGGATTCTTGGAAAATTCCAGAAAATAATGGAATTAATGGTGATATATTTGGATATAATACAAATTTGAGATTATACATTCAAGGAATTATGTTGATATTTTTAGATATAATACATATATAAGGTTACGAATGCAAGGAATCTTGGAAAAATCCAGAGAAAAATGGAATAAATGGTGAATTCTTTGGATATAATACATATTTAAGGTTATGAATGCAAGGAATCTCTTGGAATAAATCGATAGAAAAATATTGAATTTTTTTACGAAGATTCTAATGGAAATAATACATATTTGGGGTTATAAATGCAAGAATCATTGAAAAATCTAGAAAAATATTGAATTTTACGAAGATTCTAATGCAAATAATACATATTTGAGTTTAAATGCAAGGAATCATTGAAAAATCCAGAAAATAATGGAATCAATGGTGATATTTTTCGATATAATACATATTTGAGGTTATAAATTCAAGGAATCTTGGATAATTTTAGAAAAAAATGGAATAAATGGTGAATTTTTTGGATATAATACATATTTAATGGTATGAATGCAAGGAATCTTTGAAAAATCTAGAAAAATATTGAATTTTACGAAGATTCTAATGGAAATATTACATATTTGAAGTTAAATTCAAGGAATCTTGGAATATTCCAGAAAATAATGGAATTAATGGTGATATTTTTGGATATAATACATATTTGAGGTTATATATGCAAGGACAAAATTGAAGGTATACATTACATTGAAAAATTCCAGAAAATAATGGATAAGTGGTGATATTTTTTGATATAATACATATTTAAGGATATAAATTCAGGGAATCATGGAAAAGTCCAGGAAAAAATGGAATGACTTGATTATATTGGATTTAATACTTATTTTAGGTGATAAAAGTAAGGAATCTTTGAAAAATCTAAAAATATTGAATTTTACGAAGATTCTAATGGAAATAATACATATTTGGGGTTATAAATGCAAGGAATCATTGAAAATCTAGAAAAATATTGAATTTTACGAAGATTCTATTGCAAATAATACATATTTGAGGTTGTAAATGCAAGGAATCATTGAAAAATCCAGAAATAATGGAATCAATGGTGATATTTTTGGATATAATACATATTAGAGGTTATAAATTCAATGAATCTTGGATAATTCAGAAAAAATGGAATAAATGGTGATTTTTTGGATATAATACATATTTAATGTTATGAATGCAAGGAATCTTTGAAAAATCTAGAAAAATATTGAATTTTACGAAGATTCTAATGGAAATAATATATATTTGAGGTTATAATGCAAGGAATCATTGACAAATTCCAGAAAATAATGGAAAGAATGGTGATATTTTTGGATATAATACATATTTGAGGTTAGAAATTCAAGGAATCTTGGATAATTTCAGAGAAATAATGGAATTAATGGTGATATATTTGGATATAATAAAATTTGAGATTATACATTCAAGGAATTATGGTGATATTTTTGGATATAATACATATTTAGGGTTATGAATTTAAGGAATCTGGATAATTTCAGAAAAAATGGAATAAATGGTAAATTTTTTGGATATAATACATATTTAAGGTTACGAATGCAAGGAATCTTGAAAAATCCAGGAAAAATGGAATGAATCTTGATTATATTGGATATAATACATATTTAATGTTATGATGCAAGGAATCTTTGAAAAATCTAGAGAAATATTGAATTTACGAAGATTCTAATGCAAATAATACATATTTGAGATTATAAATGCAAGGAATCATTGAAAAATCTAGAAAATATTGAATTTTACGAAGATTCTAATGGAAATAATACATTTGAGGTTATTATGCAAGGAATCATTGAAAAATCTAGAAAAATATTGAATTTACGAAGATTATAATGGTAATAATACAAATTTGAGATTATACATTCAAGGAATTATGGTGATATTTTTAGATATAATACATATTTAAGGTTATGAATTCAAGGAATCTTGGATAATTTCAGAAAAAAATGGAATAAATGGAAATTTTTTGGATATAATACATATTTAAGGTTACGAATGCAAGGAATCTTGGAAAAATCCAGAGAAAATGGAATAAATGGTGAATTCTTTGGATATAATACATATTTAAGGTTATGAATGCAAGGAATCTTGGAATAATCTAGAAAAATATTGAATTTTACGAAGATTATAATGGTAATAATACATATTTGAGGTTATAAATTCAAGGAATCTTGGAATAGTCCAGAAAATAATGGAATTAATGGTGATATTTTTGGATATAATACATATTTGAGGTGATAAATGTAAGGAGTCATTGAAAAATCTAGAAAAATATTGAATTTTACGAAGATTCTAATGGAAATAATACATATTTGGGGTTATAATGCAAGGAATCATTGAAAAATCTAGAAAAATTGAATTTTACGAAGATTCTAATGCAAATAATACATATTTGAGGTTGTAAATGCAAGGAATCATTGAAAAATCCAGAAAATAATGGAATCAATGGTGATATTTTTCGATATAATACATATTTGAGGTTATAAATGCAAGGAATCATTGAAAATCTAGAAAAATATTGAATTTTACGAAGATTCTAATGCAAATAATACATATTTGAGGTTGTAAATGCAAGGAATCATTGAAAAATCCAGAAAATAATGGAATCAATGGTGATATTTTTGGATATAATACATATTTGAGGTTATAAATTCAAGGAATCTTGGATAATTTCAGAAAAAAATGGAATAAATGGTGAATTTTTTGGATATAATACATATTTAATGTTATGAATGCAAGGAATCTTTGAAAAATCTAGAAAAATATTGAATTTTACGAAGATTCTAATGGAAATAAAATACATTTGAGGTTATAAATGCAAGGAATCTTGGATAATTTCAGAAAAAAATGGAATAAATGGTAAATTTTTTTGGATATAATACATATTTAATGTTATGAATGCAAGGAATCTTTGAAAAATCTAAAAAAATATTGAATTTTACGAAGATTCTAATGCAAATAATACATATTTGAAGTTATAAATGCAAGGAATCATTGAAAAATTCCAGAAAATAATGGATTAAGTGGTGATATTTTTGGAAATAATACATATTTAATGTTATGAATGCAAGGAATCTTTGAAAAATCTAGAAAAATATTGAATTTTACGAAGGTTCTAATGCAAATAATACATATTTGAGGTTAAATGCAAGGAATCATTGAAAAATTCCAGAAAATAATGGATTAAGTGGTGATATTTTTGGATATAATACATATTTAAGGATATAAATTCAAGGAATCTTGGAAAAGTCCAGGAAAAAATGGAATGAATCTTGATTATATTGGATATAATACTTATTTTAGGTGATAAATGTAAGGAATCATTGAAAAATTTAAAAAAATATTGAATTTTACGAAGATTCTAATGGAAATATTACATATTTGAAGTTAAATTCAAGGAATCTTGGAATATTCCAGAAAATAATGGAATTAATGGTGATATTTTTGGATATAATACATATTTGAGGTTATATATGCAAGGAATCATTGAAAAATTCCAGAAAATAATGGAATAAGTGGTGATATTTTTGGATATAATACATATTTAAGGATATAAATTCAGGGAATCATGGAAAAGTCCAGGAAAAAATGGAATGAATCTTGATTATATTGGATTTAATACTTATTTTAGGTGATAAAAGTAAGGAATCTTTGAAAAATCTAAAAAAATATTGAATTTTACGAAGATTCTAATGGAAATAATACATATTTGGGGTTATAAATGCAAGGAATCATTGAAAAATCTAGAAAAATATTGAACTTTACGAAGATTCTAATGCAAATAATACATATTTGAGGTTGTAAATGCAAGGAATCATTGAAAAATCCAGAAAATAATGGAATCAATGGTGATATTTTTGGATATAATACATATTAGAGGTTATAAATTCAATGAATCTTGGATAATTTCAGAAAAAAATGGAATAAATGGTGAATTTTTTGGATATAATACATATTTAATGTTATGAATGCAAGGAATCTTTGAAAAATCTAGAAAAATATTGAATTTTACGAAGATTCTAATGGAAATAATATATATTTGAGGTTATAAATGCAAGGAATCATTGACAAATTCCAGAAAATAATGGAATAAGTGGTGATATTTTTGGATATAATACATATTTGAGGTTAGAAATTCAAGGAATCTTGGATAATTTCAGAAAATAATGGAATTAATGGTGATATATTTGGATATAATACAAATTTGAGATTATACATTCAAGGAATTATGGTGATATTTTGGATATAATACATATTTAGGGTTATGAATTTAAGGAATCTTGGATAATTTCAGAAAAAAATGGAATAAATGGTAAATTTTTTGGATATAATACATATTTAAGGTTACGAATGCAAGGAATCTTGGAAAAATCCAGGAAAAAATGGAATGAATCTTGATTATATTGGATATAATACATATTTAATGTTATGAATGCAAGGAATCTTTGAAAAATCTAGAAAAATATTGAATTTTACGAAGATTCTAATGCAAATAATACATATTTGAGATTATAAATGCAAGGAATCATTGAAAAATCTAGAAAAATATTGAATTTTACGAAGATTCTAATGGAAATAATACATATTTGAGGTTATATATGCAAGGAATCATTGAAAAATCTAGAAAAATATTGAATTTTACGAAGATTATAATGGTAATAATACAAATTTGAGATTATACATTCAAGGAATTATGGTGATATTTTTAGATATAATACATATTTAAGGTTATGAATTCAAGGAATCTTGGATAATTTCAGAAAAAAATGGAATAAATGGTAAATTTTTTGGATATAATACATATTTAAGGTTACGAATGCAAGGAATCTTGAAAAATCCAGAGAAAAATGGAATAATGGTGAATTCTTTGGATATAATACATATTAAGTTATGAATGCAAGGAATCTTGGAATAATCTAGAAAAATATTGAATTTTACGAAGATTATAATGGAATAATATATTTTGGGTTATAAATGCAAGGAATCATTGAAAAATCTAGAAAAATATTGAATTTTACGAAGATTCTAATGCAATAATACATATTTGAGGTTGTAAATGCAAGGAATCATTGAAAAATCCAGAAAATAATGGAATCAATGGTGATATTTTTCGATATAATACATATTTGAGGTTATAATGCAAGGAATCATTGAAAAATCTAGAAAAATATTGAATTTTACGAAGATTCTAATGCAAATAATACATATTTGAGGTTTAAATGCAAGGAATCATTGAAAAATCCAGAAAATAATGGAATCAATGGTGATATTTTTGGATATAATACATATTTGAGGTTATAAATTCAAGGAATCTTGGATAATTTCAGAAAAAAATGGAATAAATGGTGAATTTTTTGGATATAATTCATATTTAATGTTATGAATGCAAGGAATCTTTGAAAAATCTAGAAAAATATTGAATTTTACGAAGATTCTAATGGAAATAATACATATTTGAGGTTATAAATGCAAGGAATCTTGGATAATTTCAGAAAAAAATGGAATAAATGGTAAATTTTTTTGGATATAATACATATTTAATGTTATGAATGCAAGGAATCTTTGAAAAATCTAAAAAAATATTGAATTTTACGAAGATTCTAATGCAAATAATACATATTTGAAGTTATAAATGCAAGGAATCATTGAAAAATTCCAGAAAATAATGGATTAAGTGGTGATATTTTTGGATATAATACATATTTAATGTTATGAATGCAAGGAATCTTTGAAAAATCTAGAAAAATATTGAATTTTACGAAGGTTCTAATGCAAATAATACATATTTGAGGTTATAAATGCAAGGAATCATTGAAAAATTCCAGAAAATAATGGATTAAGTGGTGATATTTTTGGATATAATACATATTTAAGGATTTAAATTCAAGGAATCTTGGAAAAGTCCAGGAAAAAAATGGAGAATGAATCTTGATATATTGGATATAATACTTATTTTAGGTGATAAATGTAAGGAATCATTGAAAAATTTAACAAAATATGAATTTTACGAAGATTCTAATGGAAAATTATTACATATTTGAAGTTAAATTCAAGGAATCTTGGAATATTCCAGAAAATAATGGAATTAATGGTGATATTTTTGGATATAATACATATTGGAGGTTATATATGCAAGGAATCATTGAAAAATTCCAGAAAATAATGGAATAAGTGGTGATATTTTGGTATAATACATATTTAAGGATATAAATTCAGGGAATCATGGAAAAGTCCAGGAAAAAATGGAATGAATCTTGATTATATTGGATTTAATACTTATTTTAGGTGATTAAAAGTAAGGAATCTTTGAAAAATCTAAAAAAATATTGAATTTACGAAGATTCTAATGGAAATAATACATATTTGGGGTTATAAATGCAAGGAATCATTGAAAAATCTAGAAAAATATTGAATTTTACGAAGATTCTAATGCAAATAATACATATTTGAGGTTGTAAATGCAAGGAATCATTGAAAAATCCAGAAATAATGGAATCAATGGTGATATTTTTGGATATAATACATATTAGAGGTTATAATTCAATGAATCTGGATAATTTCAGAAAAAAATGGAATAAATGGTGAATTTTTTGGATTAATACATATTTAATGTTATGAATGCAAGGAATCTTTGAAAAATCTAGAAAAATATTGAATTTTACGAAGATTCTAATGGAAATAATATATATTTGAGGTTATAAATGCAAGGAATCATTGACAAATTCCAGAAAATAATGGAATAAGTGGTGATATTTTTGGATATAATACATATTGAGGTTAGAAATTCAAGGAATCTTGGATAATTTCAGAAAATAATGGAATTAATGGTGATATATTTGGATATAATAACAAATTTGAGATTATACATTCAGGAATTATGGTGAATTTTTTGGATATAATACATATTTAGGGTTATGAATTTAAGGAATCTTGGATAATTTCAGAAAAAAATGGAATAAATGGTAAAAATTTTTTGGATATAATACATATTTAAGGTTACGAATGCAAGGAATCTTGGAAAAATCCAGGAAAAAAATGGAATGAATCTTGATTATATATGGATATAATACATATTTAATGTTATGAATGCAAGGAATCTTTGAAAAATCTAGAAAAATATTGAATTTTACGAAGATTCTAATGCAAATAATACATATTTGAGATTATAAATGCAAGGAATCATTGAAAAATCTAGAAAAATATTGAATTTTACGAAGATTCTAATGGAAATAATATACATATTTGAGGTTATATAGCAAGGAATCATTGAAAAATCTAGAAAAAATATTGAATTTTACGAAGATTATAATGGTAATAATACAAATTTGAGATTATACATTCAAGGAATTATGGTGATATTTTTAGATATAATACATATTTAAGGTTATTGAATTCAAGGAATCTTGGATAATTTCAGAAAAAAAATGGAGGAATAAATGGTAAATTTTTGGATATATATACATATTTAAGTTACGAATGCAAGGAATCTTGGAAAAATCCAGAGGAGAAAATGGAAATAAATGGTGAATTCTTTGGATATAAACATATTTAAGGTTATGAATGCAAGGAATCTTGGAATCGGAATAATCTAGAAAAATATGAATTTTACGAAGATTATAATGGTAATAATACATATTTGAGGTTATAAATCAAGGAATCTTGGAATAGTCCAGAAAATAATGGAATTAATGGTGATATTTTTGGATATAATACATATTTGAGGTGAATAAATGTAAGGAGTCATTGAAAACTCTAGAAAATCTTGAATTTTAGGAAGATTATACTGGAAATAATACATATTTGAATTTATAAATTCAAGGATTCTTGGAAAATTCCAGAGAAAATATGGAATTAATGGTGATATATTTGGATATAATACAAATTTGAGATATACATTCAAGGAATTATGTTGATATTTTTAGATATAATACATATATAAGGTTACGAATGCAAGGAATCTTGAAAAATCCAGAGAAAAATGGAATAAATGGTGAATTCTTTGGATATAATACATATTTAAGGTTATGAATGCAAGGAATCTTGGAATAATCTAGAAAAATATGAATTTTACGAAGATTCTAATGGAAATAATACATATTTGGGGTTATAAATGCAAGGAATCATTGAAAAATCTAGAAAAAATATTGAATTTACGAAGATTCTAATGCAAATAATACATATTTGAGGTTGTAAATGCAAGGAATCATTAAAAATCCAGAAAATAATGGAATCAATGGTGATATTTTTCGATATAATACATATTTGAGGTTATAAATTCAAGGAATCTTGGATAATTTTAGAAAAAAATGGAATAAATGGTGAATTTTTTGGATATAATACATATTTAATGGTATGAATGCAAGGAATCTTTGAAAAATCTAGAAAAATATTGAATTTTACGAAGATTCTAATGGAAATATTACATATTTGAAGTTAAATTCAAGGAATCTTGGAATATTCCAGAAAATAATGGAATTAATGGTGATATTTTTGGATATAATACATATTTGAGGTTATATATGCAAGGAATCATTGAAAAATTCCAGAAAATAATGGAATAAGTGGTGATATTTTTGGATATAATACATATTTAAGGATATAAATTCAGGGAATCATGGAAAAGTCCAGGAAAAAATGGAATGAATCTTGATTATATTGGATTTAATACTTATTTTAGGTGATAAAAGTAAGGAATCTTTGAAAAATCTAAAAAAATATTGAATTTTACGAAGATTCTAATGGAAATAATACATATTTGGGGTATAAATGCAAGGAATCATGAAAAATCTAGAAAAATATTGAATTTTACGAAGATTCTATGCAAATAATACATATTTGAGGTTGTAAATGCAAGGAATCATTGAAAAATCCAGAAAATAATGGAATCAATGGTGATATTTTGGATATAATACATATTAGAGGTTATAATTCAATGAATCTTGGAAATTTCAGAAAAAAAATGGAATAAATGGTGAATTTTTTGGATATAATACATATTTAATGTTATGAATGCAAGGAATCTTTGAAAAATCTAGAAAAATATTGAATTTTACGAAGATTCTAATGGAAATAATATATATTTGAGGTTATAAATGCAAGGAATCATTGACAAATTCCAGAAAATAATGGAATAAGTGGTGATATTTTGGATATAATACATATTTGAGGTTAGAAATTCAAGGAATCTTGGATAATTTCAGAAAATAATGGAATTAATGGTGATATATTGGATATAATACAAATTTGAGATTATACATTCAAGGAATTATGGTGATATTTTTGGATATAATACATATTTAGGTTTATGAATTTAAGGAATCTTGGATAATTTCAGAAAAAATTGAATAAATGGTAAATTTTTTGGATATAATACATATTTAAGGTACGAAATGCAAGGAATCTTGGAAAAATCCAGGAAAAAAATGGAATGAATCTTGATTATATTGGATATAATACATATTTAATGTTATGAATGCAAGGAATCTTTGAAAAATCTAGAAAAATATTGAATTTTACGAAGATTCTAATGCAAATAATACATATTTGAGATATAAATGCAAGAATCATTGAAAAATCTAGAAAAATATTGAATTTACGAAGATTCTAATGGAAATAATACATATTTGAGGTTATATATGCAAGGAATCATTGAAAAATCTAGAAAAATATTGAATTTTACGAAGATTATAATGGTAATAATACAAATTGAGATTATACATTCAAGGAATTATGGTGATATTTTTAGATATAATACATATTTAAGGTTATGAATTCAAGGAATCTTGGATAATTTCAGAAAAAAATGAAATATAAATGGTAAATTTTTTGGATATAATACATATTTAAGGTTACGAATGCAAGGAATCTTGGAAAAATCCAGAGAAAAATGGAAAAATGGTGAATTCTTTGGAATAATAATATTTAAGTTATGAATGCAAGGAATCTTGGAATAATCTAAAAAAGATGAATTTTACGAAGATTATAATGGTAATAATACATATTTGAGGTTATAAATTCAAGGAATCTTGGAATAGTCCAGAAAATAATGGAATTAATGGTGATATTTTTGGATATAATACATATTTGAGGTGATAAATGTAAGGAGTCATTGAAAAATCTAGAAAAATATTGAATTTTACGAAGATTCTAATGGAAATAATACATATTTGGGGTTATAAATGCAAGGAATCATTGAAAAATCTAGAAAAATATTGAATTTTACGAAGATTCTAATGCAAATAATACATATTTGAGGTTGTAAATGCAAGGAATCATTGAAAAATCCAGAAAATAATGGAATCAATGGTGATATTTTTCGATATAATACATATTTGAGGTTATAAATGCAAGGAATCATTGAAAAATCTAGAAAAATATTGAATTTTACGAAGATTCTAATGCAAATAATACATATTTGAGGTTGTAAATGCAAGGAATCATTGAGAAAATCCAGAAAATAATGGAATCAATGGTGATATTTTTGGATATAATACATATTTGAGGTTATAAATTCAAGGATCTTGGATAATTCAGAAAAAAATGGAAATAAATGGTGAATTTTTTGGATATAATACATATTAATGTTATGAATGCAAGGAATCTTTGAAAAATCTAGAAAATATTGAATTTTACGAAGATTCTAATGGAAATAATACATATTGAGGTTATAAATGCAAGGAATCTTGGATAATTTCAGAAAAAAATGGAATAAATGGTAAATTTTTTGGATATAATACATATTAATGTTATGAATGCAGGAATCTTTGAAAAATCTAAAAAAATATTGAATTTTACGAAGATTCTAATGCAAATAATACATATTTGAAGTTATAAATGCAAGGAATCATTGAAAAATTCCAGAAAATAATGGATTAAGTGGTGATATTTTTGGAATATAATACATATTTAATGTTATGAATGCAAGGAATCTTTGAAAAATCTAGAAAAAAATTGAATTTTACGAAGGTTCTAATGCAAATAATACATATTTGAGGTTAAAATGCAAGGAATCATTGAAAAATTCCAGAAAATAATGGATTAAGTGTGTGATATTTTTGGATATAATACATATTTAAGGATTTAAATTCAAGGAATCTTGGAAAAGTCCAGGAAAAAATGGAATGAATCTTGATTTATTGGATATAATACTTATTTTAGGTGTGATAAATGTAAGGAATCATTGAAAATTTAAAAAAATATTGAATTTTACGAAGATTCTAATGGAAATATTACATATTTGAAGTTAAATTCAAGGAATCTTGGAATATTCAGAAAATAATGGATTAATGGTGATATTTTGGATTAATACATATTTGAGGTTATATATGCAAGGAATCATTGAAAAATTCCAGAAAATAATGGAATAAGTGGTGATATTTTTGGATATAATACATATTTAAGGATATAAATTCAGGGAATCATGGAAAAGTCCAGGAAAAAATGGAATGAATCTTGATTATATTGGATTTAATACTTATTTTAGGTGATAAAAGTAAGGAATCTTTGAAAAATCTAAAAAAATATTGAATTTTACGAAGATTCTAATGGAAATAATACATATTTGGGGTTATAAATGCAAGGAATCATTGAAAAATCTAGAAAAATATTGAACTTTACGAAGATTCTAATGCAAATAATACATATTTGAGGTTGTAAATGCAAGGAATCATTGAAAAATCCAGAAAATAATGGAATCAATGGTGATATTTTTGGATATAATACATATTAGAGGTTATAAATTCAATGAATCTTGGATAATTTCAGAAAAAAATGGAATAAATGGTGAATTTTTTGGATATAATACATATTTAATGTATGAATGCAAGGAATCTTTGAAAAATCTAGAAAAATATTGAATTTTACGAAGATTCTAATGGAAATAATATATATTTGAGGTTATAAATGCAAGGAATCATTGACAAATTCCAGAAAATAATGGAATAAGTGGTGATATTTTTGGATATAATACATATTTGAGGTTAGAAATTCAAGGAATCTTGGATAATTTCAGAAAATAATGGAATTAATGGTGATATATTTGGATATAATACAAATTTGAGATTATACATTCAAGGAATTATGGTGATATTTTTGGATATAATACATATTTAGGGTTATGAATTTAAGGAATCTTGGATAATTTCAGAAAAAAATGGAATAAATGGTAAATTTTTTGGATATAATACATATTTAAGGTTACGAATGCAAGGAATCTTGGAAAAATCCAGGAAAAAATGGAATGAATCTTGATTATATTGGATATAATACATATTTAATGTTATGAATGCAAGGAATCTTTGAAAAATCTAGAAAAATATTGAATTTTACGAAGATTCTAATGCAAATAATACATATTTGAGGTTATAAATGCAAGGAATCATTGAAAAATCTAGAAAAATATGAATTTTACGAAGATTCTAATGGAAATAATACATATTTGAGGTTATATATGCAAGGAATCATTGAAAAATCTAGAAAAATATTGATTTTACGAAGATTATAATGGTAATAATACAAATTTGAGATTATACATTCAAGGAATTATGGTGATATTTTTAGATATATAATATATTAAGGTTATGAATTCAAGGAATCTTGGATAATTTCAAAAAAAAATGGAATAAATGGTAAATTTTTTGGATATAATACATATTTAAGGTTACGAATGCAAGGAATCTTGGAAAAATCCAGAGAAAAATGGAATAAATGGTGAATTCTTTGGATATAATACATATTTAAGGTTATGAATGCAAGGAATCTTGGAATAATCTAGAAAAATATTGAATTTTACGAAGATTATAATGGAAATAATATATATTTGGGGTTATAAATGCAAGGAATCATTGAAAAATCTAGAAAAATATTGAATTTTACGAAGATTCTAATGCAAATAATACATATTTGAGGTTGTAAATGCAAGGAATCATTGAAAAATCCAGAAAATAATGGAATCAATGGTGATATTTTTCGATATAATACATATTTGAGGTTATAAATGCAAGGAATCATTGAAAAATCTAGAAAAATATTGAATTTTACGAAGATTCTAATGCAAATAATACATATTTGAGGTTGTAAATGCAAGGAATCATTGAAAAATCCAGAAAATAATGGAATCAATGGTGATATTTTTGGATATAATACATATTTGAGGTTATAAATTCAAGGAATCTTGGATAATTTCAGAAAAAAATGGAATAAATGGTGAATTTTTTGGATATAATTCATATTTAATGTTATGAATGCAAGGAATCTTTGAAAAATCTAGAAAAATATTGAATTTTACGAAGATTCTAATGGAAATAATACATATTTGAGGTTATAATGCAAGGAATCTTGGATAATTTCAGAAAAAAATGGAATAAATGGTAAATTTTTTGGATAATACATATTTAATGTTATGAATGCAAGGAATCTTTGAAAAATCTAAAAAAATTTTGAATTTTACGAAGATTCTAATGCAAATAATACATATTTGAAGTTATAAATGCAAGGAATCATTGAAAAATTCCAGAAAATAATGGATTAAGTGGTGATATTTTTGGATATAATACATATTAATGTTATGAATGCAAGGAATCTTTGAAAAATCTAGAAAAATATTGAATTTTACGAAGGTTCTAATGCAAATAATACATATTTGAGGTTATAATGCAAGGAATCATTGAAAAATTCCAGAAAATAATGGATTAGTGGTGATATTTTTGGATATAATACATATTTAAGGATTTAAATTCAAGGAATCTTGGAAAAGTCCAGGAAAAAATGGAATGAATCTTGATTATATTGGATATATAATACTTATTTTAGGTGATAAATGTAAGGAATCATTAAAAAAATTTAACAAAATATTGAATTTTACGAAGATCTAATGGAAATATTACATATTTGAAGTTAAATTCAAGGAATCTTGAAATATTCCAGAAAATAATGGAATTAATGGTGATATTTTTGGATATAATACATATTTGAGGTTATATATGCAAGGAATCATTGAAAAATTCCAGAAAATAATGGAATAAGTGGTGATTTTTTGGTATAATACATATTTAAGGATATAAATTCAGGGAATCATGGAAAAGTCCAGGAAAAAATGGAATGAATCTTGATTATATTGGATTTAATACTTATTTTAGGTGATTAAAAGTAAGGAATCTTTGAAAAATCTAAAAAAATATTGAATTTACGAAGATTCTAATGGAAATAATACATATTTGGGGTTATAAATGCAAGGAATCATTGAAAAATCTAGAAAAATATTGAATTTTACGAAGATTCTAATGCAAATAATACATATTTGAGGTTGTAAATGCAAGGAATCATTGAAAAATCCAGAAATAATGGAATCAATGGTGATATTTTTGGATATAATACATATTAGAGGTTATAATTCAATGAATCTGGATAATTTCAGAAAAAAATGGAATAAATGGTGAATTTTTTGGATTAATACATATTTAATGTTATGAATGCAAGGAATCTTTGAAAAATCTAGAAAAATATTGAATTTTACGAAGATTCTAATGGAAATAATATATATTTGAGGTTATAAATGCAAGGAATCATTGACAAATTCCAGAAAATAATGGAATAAGTGGTGATATTTTTGGATATAATACATATTGAGGTTAGAAATTCAAGGAATCTTGGATAATTTCAGAAAATAATGGAATTAATGGTGATATATTTGGATATAATAACAAATTTGAGATTATACATTCAGGAATTATGGTGAATTTTTTGGATATAATACATATTTAGGGTTATGAATTTAAGGAATCTTGGATAATTTCAGAAAAAAATGGAATAAATGGTAAAAATTTTTTGGATATAATACATATTTAAGGTTACGAATGCAAGGAATCTTGGAAAAATCCAGGAAAAAAATGGAATGAATCTTGATTATATATGGATATAATACATATTTAATGTTATGAATGCAAGGAATCTTTGAAAAATCTAGAAAAATATTGAATTTTACGAAGATTCTAATGCAAATAATACATATTTGAGATTATAAATGCAAGGAATCATTGAAAAATCTAGAAAAATATTGAATTTTACGAAGATTCTAATGGAAATAATATACATATTTGAGGTTATATAGCAAGGAATCATTGAAAAATCTAGAAAAAATATTGAATTTTACGAAGATTATAATGGTAATAATACAAATTTGAGATTATACATTCAAGGAATTATGGTGATATTTTTAGATATAATACATATTTAAGGTTATTGAATTCAAGGAATCTTGGATAATTTCAGAAAAAAAATGGAGGAATAAATGGTAAATTTTTGGATATATATACATATTTAAGTTACGAATGCAAGGAATCTTGGAAAAATCCAGAGGAGAAAATGGAAATAAATGGTGAATTCTTTGGATATAAACATATTTAAGGTTATGAATGCAAGGAATCTTGGAATCGGAATAATCTAGAAAAATATGAATTTTACGAAGATTATAATGGTAATAATACATATTTGAGGTTATAAATCAAGGAATCTTGGAATAGTCCAGAAAATAATGGAATTAATGGTGATATTTTTGGATATAATACATATTTGAGGTGAATAAATGTAAGGAGTCATTGAAAACTCTAGAAAATCTTGAATTTTAGGAAGATTATACTGGAAATAATACATATTTGAATTTATAAATTCAAGGATTCTTGGAAAATTCCAGAGAAAATATGGAATTAATGGTGATATATTTGGATATAATACAAATTTGAGATATACATTCAAGGAATTATGTTGATATTTTTAGATATAATACATATATAAGGTTACGAATGCAAGGAATCTTGAAAAATCCAGAGAAAAATGGAATAAATGGTGAATTCTTTGGATATAATACATATTTAAGGTTATGAATGCAAGGAATCTTGGAATAATCTAGAAAAATATGAATTTTACGAAGATTCTAATGGAAATAATACATATTTGGGGTTATAAATGCAAGGAATCATTGAAAAATCTAGAAAAAATATTGAATTTACGAAGATTCTAATGCAAATAATACATATTTGAGGTTGTAAATGCAAGGAATCATTAAAAATCCAGAAAATAATGGAATCAATGGTGATATTTTTCGATATAATACATATTTGAGGTTATAAATTCAAGGAATCTTGGATAATTTTAGAAAAAAATGGAATAAATGGTGAATTTTTTGGATATAATACATATTTAATGGTATGAATGCAAGGAATCTTTGAAAAATCTAGAAAAATATTGAATTTTACGAAGATTCTAATGGAAATATTACATATTTGAAGTTAAATTCAAGGAATCTTGGAATATTCCAGAAAATAATGGAATTAATGGTGATATTTTTGGATATAATACATATTTGAGGTTATATATGCAAGGAATCATTGAAAAATTCCAGAAAATAATGGAATAAGTGGTGATATTTTTGGATATAATACATATTTAAGGATATAAATTCAGGGAATCATGGAAAAGTCCAGGAAAAAATGGAATGAATCTTGATTATATTGGATTTAATACTTATTTTAGGTGATAAAAGTAAGGAATCTTTGAAAAATCTAAAAAAATATTGAATTTTACGAAGATTCTAATGGAAATAATACATATTTGGGGTATAAATGCAAGGAATCATGAAAAATCTAGAAAAATATTGAATTTTACGAAGATTCTATGCAAATAATACATATTTGAGGTTGTAAATGCAAGGAATCATTGAAAAATCCAGAAAATAATGGAATCAATGGTGATATTTTGGATATAATACATATTAGAGGTTATAATTCAATGAATCTTGGAAATTTCAGAAAAAAAATGGAATAAATGGTGAATTTTTTGGATATAATACATATTTAATGTTATGAATGCAAGGAATCTTTGAAAAATCTAGAAAAATATTGAATTTTACGAAGATTCTAATGGAAATAATATATATTTGAGGTTATAAATGCAAGGAATCATTGACAAATTCCAGAAAATAATGGAATAAGTGGTGATATTTTTGGATATAATACATATTTGAGGTTAGAAATTCAAGGAATCTTGGATAATTTCAGAAAATAATGGAATTAATGGTGATATATTGGATATAATACAAATTTGAGATTATACATTCAAGGAATTATGGTGATATTTTTGGATATAATACATATTTAGGTTTATGAATTTAAGGAATCTTGGATAATTTCAGAAAAAATTGAATAAATGGTAAATTTTTTGGATATAATACATATTTAAGGTACGAAATGCAAGGAATCTTGGAAAAATCCAGGAAAAAAATGGAATGAATCTTGATTATATTGGATATAATACATATTTAATGTTATGAATGCAAGGAATCTTTGAAAAATCTAGAAAAATATTGAATTTTACGAAGATTCTAATGCAAATAATACATATTTGAGATATAAATGCAAGAATCATTGAAAAATCTAGAAAAATATTGAATTTACGAAGATTCTAATGGAAATAATACATATTTGAGGTTATATATGCAAGGAATCATTGAAAAATCTAGAAAAATATTGAATTTTACGAAGATTATAATGGTAATAATACAAATTGAGATTATACATTCAAGGAATTATGGTGATATTTTTAGATATAATACATATTTAAGGTTATGAATTCAAGGAATCTTGGATAATTTCAGAAAAAAATGAAATATAAATGGTAAATTTTTTGGATATAATACATATTTAAGGTTACGAATGCAAGGAATCTTGGAAAAATCCAGAGAAAAATGGAAAAATGGTGAATTCTTTGGAATAATAATATTTAAGTTATGAATGCAAGGAATCTTGGAATAATCTAAAAAAGATGAATTTTACGAAGATTATAATGGTAATAATACATATTTGAGGTTATAAATTCAAGGAATCTTGGAATAGTCCAGAAAATAATGGAATTAATGGTGATATTTTGGATATAATACATATTTGAGGTGATAAATGTAGGAGTCATGAAAAATCTAGAAAAATATTGAATTTTACGAAGATTCTAATGGAAATAATACATATTTGGGGTTATAAATGCAAGGAATCATTGAAAAATCTAGAAAAATATTGAATTTTACGAAGATTCTAATGCAAATAATACATATTTGAGGTTGTAAATGCAAGGAATCATTGAAAAATCCAGAAAATAATGGAATCAATGGTGATATTTTTCGATATAATACATATTTGAGGTTATAAATGCAAGGAATCATTGAAAAATCTAGAAAAATATTGAATTTTACGAAGATTCTAATGCAAATAATACATATTTGAGGTTGTAAATGCAAGGAATCATTGAGAAAATCCAGAAAATAATGGAATCAATGGTGATATTTTTGGATATAATACATATTTGAGGTTATAAATTCAAGGATCTTGGATAATTCAGAAAAAAATGGAAATAAATGGTGAATTTTTTGGATATAATACATATTAATGTTATGAATGCAAGGAATCTTTGAAAAATCTAGAAAATATTGAATTTTACGAAGATTCTAATGGAAATAATA
Source organism: Aphis gossypii (assembly GCF_020184175.1). NCBI lineage: Eukaryota > Metazoa > Arthropoda > Insecta > Hemiptera > Aphididae > Aphis > Aphis gossypii. The sequence continues at coordinate 22,728 of NW_026083374.1, forward strand.
CATATTGAGGTTATAAATGCAAGGAATCTTGGATAATTTCAGAAAAAAATGGAATAAATGGTAAATTTTTTGGATATAATACATATTAATGTTATGAATGCAGGAATCTTTGAAAAATCTAAAAAAATATTGAATTTTACGAAGATTCTAATGCAAATAATACATATTTGAAGTTATAAATGCAAGGAATCATTGAAAAATTCCAGAAAATAATGGATTAAGTGGTGATATTTTTGGAAATAATACATATTTAATGTTATGAATGCAAGGAATCTTTGAAAAATCTAGAAAAATATTGAATTTTACGAAGGTTCTAATGCAAATAATACATATTTGAGGTTATAAATGCAAGGAATCATTGAAAAATTCCAGAAAATAATGGATTAAGTGGTGATATTTTTGGATATAATACTATATTTAAGGATTTAAATTCAAGGAATCTTGGAAAAGTCCAGGAAAAAATGGAATGAATCTTGATTATTTGGATATAATACTTATTTTAGGTGATAAATGTAAGGAATCATTGAAAATTTAAAAAAATATGAATTTTACGAAGATTCTAATGGAAATATTACATATTTGAAGTTAAATTCAAGGATCTTGGAATATTCCAGAAAATAATGGAATTAATGGTGATATTTTGGATATAATACATATTTGAGGTTATATATGCAAGGAATCATTGAAAATTCCAGAAAATATGGAATAAGTGGTGATATTTTTGGATATATACATATTTAAGGATATAAATTCAGGAATCATGGAAAAGTCCAGGAAAAAATGGAATGAATCTTGATTATATTGGATTTAATACTTATTTTAGGTGATAAAAGTAAGGAATCTTTGAAAATCTAAAAAAATATTGAATTACTAAGATTCTAATGGAAATAATACATATTTGGGGTTATAAATGCAAGGATCATTGAAAAATCTAGAAAAATATTGAACTTTACGAAGATTCTAATGCAAATAATACATATTTGAGGTTGTAAATGCAAGGAATCATTGAAAAATCCAGAAAATAATGGAATCAATGGTGATATTTTTGGATATAATACATATTAGAGGTTATAAATTCAATGAATCTTGGATAATTTCAGAAAAAATGGAATAAATGGTGAATTTTTTGGATATAATACATATTTGTTATGAATGCAAGGAATCTTTGAAAAATCTAGAAAAATATTGAATTTTACGAAGATTCTAATGGAAATAATATATATTTGAGGTTATAAATGCAAGGAATCATTGACAAATTCCAGAAAATAATGGAATAAGTGGTGATATTTTTGGATATAATACATATTTGAGGTTAGAAATTCAAGGAATCTTGGATAATTTCAGAAAATAATGGAATTAATGGTGATATATTTGGATATAATACAAATTTGAGATTATACATTCAAGGAATTATGGTGATATTTTTGGATATAATACATATTTAGGGTTATGAATTTAAGGAATCTTGGATAATTTCAGAAAAAAATGGAATAAATGGTAAATTTTTTTATATAATACATATTTAAGGTTACGAATGCAAGGAATCTTGGAAAAATCCAGGAAAAAATGGAATGAATCTTGATTATATTGGATATAATACATTTTAATGTTATAATGCAAGGAATCTTTGAAAATCTAGAAAAATATTGATTTTACGAAGATTCTAATGCAAATAATACATATTTGAGATTATAAATGCAAGGAATCATTGAAAAATCTAGAAAAATATGAATTTTACGAAGATTCTAATGGAAATAATACATATTTGAGGTTATATATGCAAGGAATCATTGAAAAATCTAGAAAAATATTGAATTTTACGAAGATTATAATGGTAATAATACAAATTTGAGATTATACATTCAAGAATTATGGTGATATTTTAGATATAATACATATTTAAGGTTATGAATTCAAGGAATCTTGGATAATTTCAGAAAAAAATGAAATAAATGGTAAATTTTTTGGATATAATACATATTTAAGGTTACGAATGCAAGGAATCTTGGAAAAATCCAGAGAAAAATGGAATAATGGTGAATTCTTGGATATAATACATATTTAAGGTTATGAATGCAAGGAATCTTGGAATAATCTAGAAAAATATTGAATTTTACGAAGATTATAATGAAATAATACATATTTGGGGTTATAAATGCAAGGAATCATTGAAAAATCTAGAAAAATTTGAATTTTACGAAGATTCTAATGCAAATAATACATATTTGAGGTTGTAAATGCAAGGAATCATTGAAAAATCCAGAAAATAATGGAATCAATGGTGATTTTTTCGATATAATACATATTTGAGGTTATAAATGCAAGGAATCATGAAAAATCTAGAATATTGAATTTTAACGAAGATTCTAATGCAAATAATACATATTTGAGTTGTAAATGCAAGGAATCATTGAAAAATCCAGAAAATAATGGAATCAATGGTGATATTTTTGGATATAATACATATTTGAGGTTATAAATTCAAGGAATCTTGGATAATTTCAGAAAAAATGGAATAAATGGTGAATTTTTTGAATAATTCATATTTAATGTTATGATGCAAGGAATCTTTGAAAAATCTAGAAAAATTTGAATTTTTACGAAGATTCTAATGGGAATAATACATATTTGAGGTTATATGCAAGGAATCTTGGATAATTTCAGAAAAAATGGAATAAATGGTAAATTTTTTTTGGATATATAATACATATTTAATGTTATAATGCAAGGAATCTTTGAAAAATCTAAAAAATTTTGAATTTTACGAAGATTTAATTCAAATAATACATATTTGAAGTTATAAATGCAAGGAATCATTGAAAATTCCAGAAATAATGGATTAAGTGGTGATATTTTTGGATATAATACATATTTAATGTTTATGAATGCAAGGAATCTTTGAAAAATCTAGAAAATTATTGAATTTTAAGAAGGTTCTAATGCAAATAATACATATTTGAGGTTATAAATGCAAGGAATCATTGAAAATTCCAAAAATAATGGATTAAGTGGTGATATTTTTGGATATAATACATATTTGAGGTTATATATGCAAGGAATCATTGAAAAATTCCAGAAAATAATGGAATAAGTGGTGATATTTTTGGATATAATACATATTTAAGGATATAATTCAGGGAATCATGGAAAAGTCCAGGAAAAAATGGAATGAATCTTGATTATATTGGATTTAATACTTATTTTAGGTGATAAAGTAAGGAATCTTTGAAAAATCTAAAAATATTGAATTTTACGAAGATTCTAATGGAAATAATACATATTTGGGGTTATAAATGCAAGGAATCATTGAAAATCTAGAAAATATTGAACTTTACGAAGATTCTAATGCAAATAATACATATTTGAGGTTGTAAATGCAAGGAATCATTGAAAAATCCAGAAAATAATGGAATCAATGGTGATATTTTTGGATATAATACATATTAGAGGTTATAAATTCAATGAATCTTGGATATTTCAGAAAAAAATGGAATAAATGTGAATTTTTTGGATATAATACATATTTAATGTTATGAATCAAGGAATCTTTGAAAAATCTAGAAAATATTGAATTTTACGAAGATTCTAATGAAATAATATATATTTGAGGTTATAAATGCAAGGAATCATTGACAAATTCCAGAAATAATGGAATAAGTGGTGATATTTTTGGATATATACATATTTGAGGTTAGAAATCAAGGAATCTTGGATAATTTCAAAAATAATGGAATTAATGGTGAATATTTTGGATATAATACAAATTTGAGATTATACATTCAAGGAATTATGGTGATATTTTTGGATATAATACATATTTAGGGTTATGAATTTAAGGAATCTTGGATAATTTCAGAAAAAATGGAATAAATGGTAAATTTTTGGATATAATACATATTTAAGGTTACGAATGCAAGAATCTTGGAAAAATCCAGGAAAAAATGGAATGAATCTTGATTATATTGGATATAATACATATTTAATGTTATGAATGCAAGGATCTTTGAAAAATCTAGAAAAATATTGAATTTTACGAAGATTCTAATGCAAATAATACATATTTGAGATTATAAATGCAAGGATCATTGAAAATCTAGAAAATATTGAATTTTTACGAAGATTCTAATGGATAATACATATTTGAGGTTATATATGCAAGGAATCATTGAAAATCTAGAAAAATATTGAATTTTACGAAGATTATAATGGTAATAATACAAATTTGAGATTATACATTCAAGGAATTAATGGTGATATTTTTTAGATATAATACATATTTAAGGTTATGAATAATTCAAGGAATCTTGGATAATTTCAGAAAAAATGGAATAAATGGTAATTTTTTGGATATAATACATATTTAAGGTTACGAATGCAAGGAATCTTGAAAAATCCAGAGAAAATGGAATAAATGGGTGAATTCTTTTTGGATATAATACATATTTAAGGTTATGAATCAAGGAATCTTGAATAATCTAGAAAATATTGAATTTTACGAAGATTATAATGGAAAAATACATATTTGGGGTTATAAATGCAGGATCATTTGAAAAATCTAGAAAAATATTGAATTTTACGAAGATTCTAATGCAAATAATACATATTTGAGGTTGTAAATGCAAGGAATCATTGAAAAATCCAGAAAATAATGGAATCAATGGTGATATTTTTCGATATAATACATATTTGAGGTTATAAATGCAAGGAATCATTGAAAAATCTAGAAAATATTGAATTTTACGAAGATTCTAATGCAAATAATACATATTTGAGGTTGTAAATGCAAGAATCATTGAAAAATCCAGAAAATAATGGAATCAATGGTGATATTTTTGGATATAATACATATTAGGTTATAAATTCAAGGAATCTTGGATATTTCAGAAAAAAATGGAATAAATGGTGAATTTTTTGGATATAATTCATATTTAATGTTATGAATGCAAGGAATCTTGAAAAATCTAGAAAATATTGAATTTTACGAGATTCTAATGGAAATAATACATATTTGAGGTTATAAATGCAAGGAATCTTGGATAATTTCAGAAAAAAATGAATAAATGGTAAATTTTTTTGGATTAATACATATTTAATGTTATGAATGCAAGGAATCTTTGAAAAATCTAAAAAAATATTGAATTTTACGAAGATTCTAATGCAAATAATACATATTTGAAGTTATAAATGCAAGGAATCATTGAAAAATTCCAGAAAATAATGGATTAAGTGGTGATATTTTTGGATATAATACATATTTAATGTTATGAATGCAAGGAATCTTTGAAAAATCTAGAAAAATATTGAATTTTACGAAGGTTCTAATGCAATAATACATATTTTGAGGTTTAAATGCAAGGAATCATTGAAAAATTCCAGAAAATAATGGATTAAGTGGTGATTTTTTGGATTATAATACATATTTAAGGATTTAAAAATTCAAGGAATCTTGGAAAAGTCCAGGAAAAAATGGAATGAATCTTGATTATATTGGATATAATACTTATTTAGGTGATAAATGTAAGGAATCATTGAAAAATTAAAAAAAATATTGAATTTTACGAAGATTCTAATGGAAAATTACATATTTGAAGTTAAATTCAAGGAATCTTGGAATATTCCAGAAAACAATGAATTAATGGTGATATTTTTGGATATAATACATATTTGAGGTTATATATGCAAGGAATCATTGAAAATTCCAGAAAATAATGGAATAAGTGTGATATTTTTGATATAATACATTTTATGATATAAATTCAGGAATCATGGAAAAGTCCAGGAAAAAATGGAATGAATCTTGATTATATTGGATTTAATACTTATTTTAGGTGATAAAAGTAAGGAATCTTTGAAAAATCTAAAAAAATATTGAATTTTACGAAGATTTCTAATGGAAATAATACATATTTGGGGTTATAAATGCAAGGATCATTGAAAAATCTAGAAAAATATTGAACTTTACGAAGATTCTAATGCAAATAATACATATTTTGAGGTTGTAAATGCAAGGAATCATTGAAAAATCCAGAAAATAATGGAATCAATGGTGATATTTTTGGAATAATACATATTAGAGGTTATAAATTCAATGAATCTTGGATAATTTCAGAAAAAAATGAATAAATGGTGAATTTTTTGGTATAATAAATATTTAATGTTATGAACGCAAGGAATCTTTGAAAAATCTAGAAAAATATTGAATTTAACGAAGATTCTAATGGAAATAATATATATTTGAGGTTATAAATGCAAGGAATCATTGACAAATTCCAGAAAATAATGGAATAAGTGGTGATATTTTTGGATATAATACATATTTGAGGTTAGAAATTCAAGGAATCTGGATAATTTCAGAAAATAATGGAATTAATGGTGATATATTTGGATATAATACAAATTTGAGATTATACATTCAAGGAATTATGGTGATTTTGGATATAATACATATTTAGTAGGTTATGAATTTAAGGAATCTTGGATAATTTCAGAAAAAAATGGAATAAATGGTAAATTTTTGGATATAATACATATTTAAGGTTACGAATGCAAGGAATCTTGGAAAAATCCAGGAAAAAATGGAATGAATCTTGATTATATTGGATATAATACATATTTAATGTTATAATGCAAGGAATCTTTGAAAAATCTAGAAAAATATTGAATTTTACGAAGATTCTATGCAAATAATACATATTTGAGATTATAAATGCAAGGAATCATTGAAAAATCTAGAAAAATATTGAATTTTACGAAGATTCTAATGGAAATAATACATATTTGAGGTTATAAATTCAAGGAATCTTGGATAATTTCAGAAAAAAATGGAATAAATGGTAAATTTTTTGGATATAGTACTAATTTAAGGTTACGAATGCAAGGAATCTTGGAAAATTCCAGAGAAAAATGGAATAAATGGTGAATTTTTTGGATAAAATACATATTTAAGGTTATAAATTCAAGGAATCTTTTAAAAGTCAGGAAAAAATGGAATAAATCTTGATTATATTGGATAAAATACTTATTTTAGGTGATAAATGTAAGGAATCTTGGAATAATCTAGAAAAATATTGAATTTTACGAAGATTATAATGAATATAATACATATTTGAAGTTATAAATTCAAGGATCTTGGAAAATTCCAATAAATAATGGAATTAATGGTAATGTTTTTGGTTATAATACATATTTGAGGTTATATATTCAAGGAATCTTGGAAAATTCCAGAAAATAATGGAATTAATGGTGATATTTTTGGTTATAATACATATTTGAGGTTATATATTCAAGGAATCTTGGATAATTTCAAAAAAAAAGCAATAAATGGTAAATTTTTTGGATATAATACATATTTAAGGATATAAATTCAAGGAATCTTGGAAAAGACCAGGAAAAAATGGAATGAATCTTGATTATATTGGATAAAATACTTATTTTAGGTGATAAATGTAAGGAATCTTTGAAAAATCTAGAAAAATATTGAATTTTACGAAGATTCTAATGGAAAAATTACATATTTGAGGTTATAAATTCAATGAATCTTGGAATATTCCAGAAAATAATGGAATTAATGGTGATATTTTTGGATATAATACATATTTGAGGTTATAAATGCAAGGAATCATTGAAAAATTCCAGAAAAAATGGAATTAATGGTGATTTTTTGGATATAATACATATTTAAGGTATAAATTCAAGGAATCTTGGAAAAGTCCAGAAAAAATTGAATGAATCTTGATTATATGGATATAATACTTATTTTAGGAGATAATGTAAGGAATCTTTGAAAAATCTAGAAAAATATTGAGTTTTACGAAGATGATTATGAAATAATACATATTTGAGGTTATAAATGCAAGGAATCATTGAAAAATTCCAGAAAATAATGGAATTATTTTTGATATTTTTTGGTATAATACATATTTAAGGATATAAATGCAAGGAATCATTGAAAATTCCAGAAAATATGGAATAAGTGTTGATATTTTTGGATATAATACATATTTAAGGATATAAATTCAAGGAATCTTGGAAAAGTCCAGGAAAAATGGAATGAATCTTGATTATATTGGATATAATACTTATTTTAGGTGATAATGTAAGGAATCTTTGAAAAATCTAGAAAATATTGAATTTTACGAAGATTCTAATGGAAATAATACATATTTGAAGTTATAAATTCAAGGAATCTTGGAATAATCTAGAAAAATATTGAATTTTACGAAGATTATAATGAATTTAATACATATTTGAGGTTATAAATTCAAGGAATCTTGGAAAGTTCCAGAAAATAATGGAATTAATATCGATATATTTGAAGATAATACATATTTAAGGTTATAAGTTCAAGGAATCTTGGAAAATTCCAGAAAAAAATGGAATAAATGGTGAATTTTTTGGATATAATACATATTTAAGGTTATAAATTCAAGGAATCTTTTAAATGTTCAGGAAAAAATGGAATATATCTTGATTGTATTGGATAAAATACTTATTTTAGGTGATAAATGTAAGGAATCTTTGAAAAATCTAGAAAAATATTGAATTTTACGAAGATTATAATGGAAATAATACATATTTGAGGTTAAAAATTCAAGGAATCTTGGAATATTCCTGAAAATAATGGAATTAATGGTGACATTTTTGGATATAATACATATTTGAGGTTACAAATGCAAGGAATCATTGAAAAATTCCAGAAAATAATGGAATAAGTGTTGATATTTTTGGATATAATACATATTTGAGGTTAAAAATTCAAGGATCTTGGAAAATTCCAGAAAAAAATGGAATTAATGGTGATGTTTTTGGTTATAATACATATTTGAGGTTATATATTCAAGGAATCTTGGAAAATTCCAGAAAATAATGGAATTAATGGTGATATTTTTGGTTATAATACATATTTGAGGTTATATATTCAAGGAATCTTGGATAATTTCAAAAAAAAAAGCAATAAATGGTAAATTTTTTGGATATAATACATATTTTAGGATATAAATTCAAGGAATCTTGGAAAAGACCAGGAAAAAATGGAATGAATCTTGATTATATTGGATAATATACTTATTTTAGGTGATAATGTAAGGAATCTTTGAAGAATCTAAAAAATATTGAATTTTACGAAGATTATAATGGAAATAATTCATATTTGAGGTTATAAATTCAAGGAATCTTGAATAATCTAGAAAAATATTGAATTTTACGATGATTATAATGGATATAATACATATTTGTGGTTATAAATTCAAGGAATCTTTTAAAACATCAGAAAAAAAATGGATGGAATAAATCTTGATTTATTGGATAAAATACTTATTTTAGGTGATAAAGTAAGGAATCATTGAAAAATCTAGAAAAATATTGATTTTACGAAGATTTCTAATGGAAAATTACATATTTGAGTTTATAAATTCAATGAATCTTGGAATATTCCAGAAAATATGGAATTAATGGTGATATTTTTTGGATATAATACATTTTGAGGTTATAAATGCAAGAATCATTGAAAATTTCCAGAATTAATTGAATTAATTGTGATATTTTTGGATATAATACATATTTAAGGATATAAATTCAAGGAATCTTGGAAAAGTCCAGGAAAATTGAATGAATCTTGATTATATGGGAATAATACTTATTTTAGGTGATAATGTAAGGAATCTTTGAAAAATCTAGAAAAATATTGAGTTTTTACGAAGATGATTATGGAAATTATACATATTTGAGGTTATAAATGCAAGGAATCATTGAAAAATCCAGAAAATAATGGAATTAGTTTTGATATTTTTGGATATAATACATATTTAGGATATAAATGCAAGAATCATTGAAAATTCCAGAAAATAATGGAATAGTGTTGATATTTTTGGATATAATACATATTTAAGGATATAAATTCAAGGAATCTTGGAAAGTCTAGAAAAATATAATGAATCTTGATTATATTGGATATAATACTTATTTTAGGTGATAAATGTAAGGAATCTTTGAAAAATCTAGAAAATATTGAATTTTACGAAGCTTCTATGGAAATAATACATATTTGAAGTTATAATTCAAGGAATCTTGGAATAATCTAGAAAAATATTGAATTTTACGAAGATTATATTGATAAAATACATATTTGAGGTTATAAATTCAGGAATCTTGGAAAGTTCCAGAAAATGGAATTAATATCGATATATTTAAAGATAATACATATTTAATGTTATAAATTCAAGGAATCTTCGAAAAGTCCAGGAAAAATGGAATAAGTGTTGATATTTTTGGATATAATACATATTTAAGGATATAAATTCAAGGAATCTTGGAAAAGTCCAGAAAAAAATGGAATGAATCTTGATTATATTGGATATAATACTTATTTTAGGTGATAAATGTAAGGAATCTTTGAAAAATCTAGAAAAATATTGAATTTTACGAAGATTCTAATGGAAATAATACATATTTGAGGTTATAAATTCAAGGAATCTTGGAATGATCTAGAAAAATATTGAATTTTACGAAGATTATAATGGATATAATACATATTTGAGGTTATAAATTCAAGGAATCTTGGATAATTTCAGAAAAAAATGGAATAAATGGTAAATTTTTTGGATATAGTACTAATTTAAGGTTACGAATGCAAGGAATCTTGGAAAATTCCAGAGAAAAATGGAATTAATGGTGATATTTTTGGATATAATACATATTTGAGGTTATAAATGCAAGGAATCATTGAAAAATTCCAGAAAATAATGGAATTAATGGTGATATTTTTGGATATAATACATATTTAAGGTTATAAATTCAAGGAATCTTTTAAATGTTCAGGAAAAAATGGAATATATCTTGATTGTATTGGATAAAATACTTATTTTAGGTGATAAATGTAAGGAATCTTTGAAAAATCTAGAAAAATATTGAATTTTACGAAGATTATAATGGAAATAATACATATTTGAGGTTAAAAATATAAGGATCTTTTAAAATTCCAGAAAATAATGGAATTAATGGTGAATTTTTTGGATATAATACATATTGCGGTTAAAATGCAAGGAATCATTGTAAAAAATTCCAGAAAATAATGGAATTAATGTTGATATTTTTGGATTTATACATATTTGAGGTTATAAATTCAAGGATCTGGAAAATTCCAGAAAAAAAGGAATTAATTAATGGTGATTGTTTGGGTATAATACATATTTGTTTGAGGTTATATATTCAAGGAATCTTGGAAAATTCCAGAAAATAATGGAATTAATGGTGATATTTTTGGTTATAATACATATTTGAGGTTATATATTCAAGGAATCTTGGATAATTTCAAAAAAAAAAGCAATAAATGGTAAATTTTTTGGATATAATACATATTTTAGGATATAAATTCAAGGAATCTTGGAAAAGACCAGGAAAAAATGGAATGAATCTTGATTATATTGGATAATATACTTATTTTAGGTGATAAATGTAAGGAATCTTTGAAGAATCTAGAAAAATATTGAATTTTACGAAGATTATAATGGAAATAATTCATATTTGAGGTTATAAATTCAAGGAATCTTGGAATAATCTAGAAAAATATTGAATTTTACGATGATTATAATGGATATAATACATATTTGTGGTTATAAATTCAAGGAATCTTTTAAAACATCAGAAAAAAATGGAATAAATCTTGATTATATTGGATAAAATACTTATTTTAGGTGATAAATGTAAGGAATCATTGAAAAATCTAGAAAAATATTGAATTTTACGAAGATTCTAATGGAAAAATTACATATTTGAGGTTATAAATTCAATGAATCTTGGAATATTCCAGAAAATAATGGAATTAATGGTGATATTTTTGGATATAATACATATTTGAGGTTATAAATGCAAGGAATCATTGAAAAATTCCAGAAATTAATTGAATTAATTGTGATATTTTTGGATATAATACATATTTAAGGATATAAATTCAAGGAATCTTGGAAAAGTCCAGGAAAAAATTGAATGAATCTTGATTATATGGGATATAATACTTATTTTAGGTGATAAATGTAAGGAATCTTTGAAAAATCTAGAAAAATATTGAGTTTTACGAAGATGATTATGGAAATTATACATATTTGAGGTTATAAATGCAAGGAATCATTGAAAAATTCCAGAAAATAATGGAATTAGTTTTGATATTTTTGGATATAATACATATTTAAGGATATAAATGCAAGGAATCATTGAAAAATTCCAGAAAATAATGGAATAAGTGTTGATATTTTTGGATATAATACATATTTAAGGATATAAATTCAAGGAATCTTGGAAAAGTCCAGGAAAAAATATAATGAATCTTGATTATATTGGATATAATACTTATTTTAGGTGATAAATGTAAGGAATCTTTGAAAAATCTAGAAAAATATTGAATTTTACGAAGCTTCTCATGGAAATAATACATATTTGAAGTTATAAATTCAAGGAATCTTGGAATAATCTAGAAAAATATTGAATTTTACGAAGATTATAATGAATAAAATACATATTTGAGGTTATAAATTCAAGGAATCTTGGAAAGTTCCAGAAAATAATGGAATTAATATCGATATATTTAAAGATAATACATATTTAAGGTTATAAATTCAAGGAATCTTCGAAAAGTCCAGGAAAAAATGGAATAAGTGTTGATATTTTTGGATATAATACATATTTAAGGATATAAATTCAAGGAATCTTGGAAAAGTCCAGAAAAAAATGGAATGAATCTTGATTATATTGGATATAATACTTATTTTAGGTGATAAATGTAAGGAATCTTTGAAAAATCTAGAAAAATATTGAATTTTACGAAGATTCTAATGGAAATAATACATATTTGAGGTTATAAATTCAAGGAATCTTGGAAAAATCTAGAAAAATATTGAATTTTACGAAGATGATTATGGAAATAATACATATTTGAGGTTATAAATTCAAGGAATCTTGGATAATTTCAGAAAAAAATGGAATAAATGGTAAATTTTTTGGATATAGTACTAATTTAAGGTTACGAATGCAAGGAATCCTGGAAAATTCCAGAGAAAAATGGAATAAATGGTGAATTTTTTGAATAAAATACATATTTAATGTTATGAATGCAAGGAATCTTTTAAAAGTTCAGGAAAAAATGGAATAAATCTTGATTATATTGGATAAAATACTTATTTTAGGTGATAAATGTAAGGAATCTTTGAAAAATCTAGAAAAATATTGAATTTTACGAAGATCATAATGGAAATAATACATATTTTAGGTTATAAATTCAAGGATCTTGGAAAATTCCAATAAATAATGCAATTAATGGTGATGTTTTTGGTTATAATACATATTTGAGGTTATATATTCAAGGAATCTTGGAAAATTCCAGAAAATAATGGAATTAATGGTGATATTTTTGGTTATAATACATATTTGAGGTTATATATTCAAGGAATCTTGGATAATTTCAAAAAAAAAAAGCAATAAAGGAAGTTTTTTGGATATAATACATATTTAAGGATATAAATTCAAGGAATCTTGAAAAAGACCAGGAAAAAATGCTTGAATTTGATTATATTGGATAAAATACTTATTTTAGGTGATAAATGTAAGGAATCTTTGAAAAATCTAGAAAAATATTGAATTTTACGAAGATTCTAATGGAAAAATTACATATTTGAGGTTATAAATTCAATGAATCTTGGAATATTCCAGAAAATAATGGAATTAATGGTGATATTTTTGGATATAATACATATTTGAGGATATAAATTCAAGGAATCTTGGAAAAGACCAGGAAAAAATGGAATGAATCTTGATTATATT